>NW_016107466.1:5449860-5489327 GCF_001604975.1 Cebus imitator | reverse complement strand
TTAAATTACTTTGGGCAGTATGGCCATTTTAATGATATTGATTCTTCCTAACTGTGAGTATGGAATGTTTTTCCATTTGTTTGTGTCCTTTCTTATTTCCTTGAGCAGTGGTTTGTATTGCTCCTTGAAAAGGTCCTTCACAACCCTTGTTAATTATATTCCTAGGTATTTTAATATCTTTGTAGCAATTGTGAATGGGAGTTCACTCATGATTTGGCTCTGTTTCTGTTATTGGTGTATAAGAATGCTTGTGATTTTTGCATATAGATTTTGTATCCTGAGACTTTGCTGAAGTTGCTTATCAGCTTTAGGAGATTTTGGGCTGAGATGATGGGATCTTCTAAATATACAATCATGCCATCTGCAAATAGAGACAATTTGACTTCCTCTTTCCTAATTGAATATCCTTTATTTCTTTTTCTTTCCTCATTGTCCTGGTTAAAACTTCCAATATTATGTTGAATAGGAGTGGTGAAAGAAGGCATTCTTGTCTTGTGCCAGTATTCAAATGGAATGCTTCCAGTTTTTGCCCATTCAGTATGATATTGGATGTGGGTTTGTCATAAATAGCTTTTATAATTTTGAGATAAGTTCCATCAATAACTAGTTTATTGAGAGATTTTATCATATAGGGTTGTTGAATTTTGTCGAAGGCCTTCTCTGCATCTATTGAGATAGTCATGTGGTTTTTGTCTTTAATTCTGTTTATGTGATGAATTACATTTATTGATTTGCATATGTTGAATCAGCCTTGCATCCCAGAGATGAGGCCAACTTGAATGTGTTGGATAAGCTTTTTGATGTGCTGTTGGATTTGGCTTGCCAATATTTTATTGAGGATTTTCGCATCAATGTTCATTAGGGATATTGGCCTGCATTTTCTTTTTAGTTGTGTTTGCCAGGTTTTTGTATCAGGATGATGTTGGCCTCATAAAATGAGTTAGGGAGGATTCCCTGTTTTGTACTGTTTGGAATAGTTTCAGAAGGAATACTACCAGCTTCTCTTTGTTCCTTTGGTAGAATTCAACTGTGAACCTGTCTGGTCCTGGACTTTTTTTGGCTGGTAGGCTATTAATTGCTGCCTCCATTTCAGACCTTGTTATTGGTCTATTCAAGGATTCAGCTTCTTCCTGGTTTAGTCTTGAGTGTGTGTAAGTGTCCAGGAATTTATCTATTTTTTTCTAGATTTACTGGTTTATTTGCATAGAGGTATTTATAGCATTCTCTGATGGTAGTTTGTATTTCTTGGGATCAGTGATGATATCCCCTTTATCATTTTTTATTGCATCTATTTGATTGTTCTCTCTTTTCTTCATTAGTCTGGCTAGTGGTTTATCTATTTTGTTGATCTTTTAAAAAAACCAGCTCTTGAATTCATTGATTTTTTTTTGACGGTTTTTTGTATCTTTATCTCCTTCAGGCCTGTTCCGATCTTAGTTATTTCTTGTCTTCTGCTAGCTTTTGAATTTGTTTGTTCTTGCCCCTCTATTTCTTTTAATTGTGACATTAGGGTGTCAATTTTTGATTTTTTTTCCTCCTTTCTCTTGTGGGCATTTAGTGCTGTAAATTTCCCTCTAGACGCTGCTTTAAATGTGTCCCAGATATTCTGGTATGTTGTGTCTTTGTTCTCATTGGTTTCAAAGAACATCTTTATTTCTGTCTTCATTTCATTATTTATCCAGTAGTCATTCAGGAGCAGGTTGTTCGGTTTCCATGTAGTTGTGTGGTTTTGAGTGAGTTTCTTAATCCTGAGTTCTAATTTGATTGCAGTGTGGTCTAAGAGACTGTTATGATTCCGTTCTTTTGCATTTGCTGAGGAGCATTTTACTTCCCATTTTGTGGTCAGTTTTAGAATAAATATGATATGGTACTGAGAAGAATGTATATTCTGTGGTGTTGGGGTGCAGAGTTCTGTAGATATCTATTAGGTCTGCTTGGTCCAGATCTGTGTTCAAGTCCTGGATATGCTTGTTGGTTTTCACGGCAGTAGAACCCACCGAGCCAGATCACTTGGCTACCCAGCTTCAGCCCCCTTTATAGGGACGTGAATAGTCTGTCTTGCTGGCATCTCTGGTGCCACTGGGGTATGCAAAAAACAAAAAAACAAAACGCAAAACAAAAAAAACTACTACTGCTAGCTTGGTGTTTTCCCAAATGGCCACCCAGTTTTGTACTTGAAACCGAAGTCCCTGTTGTTTTAGATACCAGAGGGAATCTCCTGGTCTGCGGGTTGTAAAGACCATGGCGTAAGTGCAGTACATGGGTCGGAGTGAAGGGGACAGTCCCTAATGGCTTCCTCTGAGAAGGAGAGGGCTACTATTATTATTTTTTAAATTTTTATATATTTTTGAGACAGATTCTTGCTCCGTTACCTAGGCTGGAGTGCAGTGGCACCATCTTGGCTCACTGCAACCTCCTCCTCCTAGATTCAAGTGATTCTCCTGCCTCAGCCTCCCGAGTAGCTGGGATTACAGGTGCCCTCTACCCTTCCTGGGTGAATGTTTTTATTTTTAGTAGAGATTGGGTTTCACCATGTTGGCCAGGCTGGTCTTGAACTCCTGACCTCAAGTGATCCACCACCTCAGCCTCCCAAAGTGCAGGATTATAGGCATCAGCCATGGCTCCCGGCCTCTTTTTACTATTATTATTAATGGTGATGGTCTGCATTATGGTGTCTGTATTACTGTATAATCTATAGGGGAGAGATTATGATGAAGATAAATATAATAATCACTGTTGGTAAGATTTATTCAAACAAATAAGAGAGGAGAAAAAGGTTTTCATTGGCAAGAATGTAAAGGCGACATACCAAAATGATAATAAGAGGATACTATAAACTTTGGTGCCAGTAAAATTTTAGATTTAGGTGAAATAAATGAATTCCTTTAAAATCACCAGTTAATACCAAACTGACAGAAAAACAAACTGAAATGTCTCAGAAATTAAATCTTAAAGACTTTCCTATACGTTCACTATAAGCCCAGATGTCATTATGTCCAAAGAGAAAAAGAAAAATACATTACAAACGAGGAGGACCTAATAAATAAAAGGCTATTCCATATTCATGAATCTGAAGACTCAATATTCTTAAAATGTCAGTTTTTCCCAAATTTCTCTGTAAAATCAATGCAATCACAAAGTTTTAACATTTTTTTTGTTACAATTGCACTTCAATGTAAGTTTTAGAATCAGATTAATATCATCAAAGAAGCTTGAAGACTTACACTACCACTTATTAAGACTTACTGTAAAACTACAGCTAAGACAGTACAACATTGGTGTGAAGATACATGAACACACCAGTGAAGTATCATAAAGGCTATGGAAACAGACCCACATATAATCATTTTCTTTACAGTAAAGTTGCTACTGCAGTATATAATTGTAAGATTGTTTTATAAATGGTCTTGGTTAATTGAATGCCCATATGATATATTTTAGCACCTTGATACTAAGTTCTGAATTACCACAAACTTAATGGTTTAAAACATGAATCTATTATCTTACAATTTGGATGTCTGATATCTGAAATAAATATCACTTAGCTAAAACCAAGGTGTTGGCAGGCTGTATTCATTTTGGTGCCTGTAGGGAAGAATCTGTTTCTTTGCATTTTCCAGCTTCTAGAGGTCACCTGGATTCCTCAGCTTAGGAACCCATTCCTACAATTTGAAAGCCAGCAACATATATCTGAGTCCTTCTTGCTCTGCCATCTTTCTGGCTCTCTTCTTTCTCCTTCTTCCAGGTTTAAGAACCATTGTAGTTACACTGGGCTTGATTGGTTAACCTAAGATAACCATTTTAAGATGGTTATCTCTAAGATAACCATTTTAAGATAACCATCTCTTCATTTTAAGATCAGCTGATTCAAAACATTAATTCTACAGACAATCATAATTGCTTTCTGACATATAATGTAACATATTTGAGATTCTGGGGATAAGGCACAGACATCTTTTAAAGGGGGGCTATTCTGACCACCTATCAACAGGATTGCACATATATTACATCCATAGAAATGTAGAGCATTAATTTTAGAAGCACTAACATAATGGCACAAAAGTGGAAGGAATGTAAATAATAGAGAGCAGAAAAATATATTGTATTATATTCTCAAAATGGAACACCCTGAGATTACAAAAAAAAAAAAAAAAAACCAACATTGACGAATCTCAGATAAATAATGTTAAAGAAAAGAAGCTAGAAATGAACAGGTACATACACATGATTCCGTTCACATAAAGTAGAAACACAGACAAAACTAATTTATAGCAACAGAAGTCAAAATAGCAATTACTCTTTCAGAATCTATTGAATTGGAGGGTCCAAGAAGGAGGACATCTGGTTCTGATAATATTCTATACCTCAAATTATGTGATTATTGCATAGGTGTGCTCACCTTTCAAAAAAACCTTTCAGCTGGACAGAAAAGTAAAGCTGTACTATGCTGTGTCCACCTGTCCCTCTCTCTATTGTCTCTCTCTATAAATTAGCTTCAAGAGCTGTTTACTTATAATGTTAAAGTTCAATTTGTCTCCTCACTCTTTCAATGTTTAAGATTCTCCTTGACATATAAAGTACAACATAGAAAATACATATTTCCAATTCACTTCAGGGTACTAAGACCTACTTTTTAAAGTATATGCATCTTGTGTTATTATTTCTATCTCTTCATTTTTCTGAGAGATCTAGTAAGTCTTACTTTATGTAATTGAACTCAATGGAATGATCTTATTTACTTATCAGTCATTAATCACACTTAATGATTATTATAGTTCTTAATAATTAGCATCTACTCTCATATTATGTGCATGTGAATGTGTATTTTCTCACATGTATTTAAATACATGTACGTGGACAACTGCTCTCTAGACCAGGAGAGTACATTGTTTATCTCATTGATTTGGACCCCAAATGTGCAGCCATTTACAGCTATTTTAGGTGACTTTTATTGACCCTCATATTCACAAATATAAATGAAATGGCAAAGTACATTTTTATTGTTGTAATTCCATGTCAAAACCAAATTTTTATACTAATGAGAATCATACACTTCTTGATGAACTATGAGTTGCTTTTATTTGTCCTAAATTAGCTTCTGTGGGTAATAAGCTTCTCAAAGTTAAATAGAGATAAATGAATATGAAGCATTTGGCTCTATAAAACATTTATTGATTTCTTTGTGAAATACACATGCACACACACACACACAAGAATGCTTTTAACAAACAGATGTACAGATGATTCAATAGCACTTATTCCAAAAAGAAAATTCAAGAGTTCGTTACCTTGACCCCTGTGGAATAGTTTTTTCCTTCCTAGTACATGCTTATCTCAAAAAACATCTAAATTTCGTCTCATTTACTTATAGTCTGAACAAGATTCATTTTTATAGATTTAAAAAATGTATATGTGGTTGCTTAGAAACCCATCCAGCATATTCAAAACAGACATTCAATTCAGATTGATCTTTTTTTTTTTTTTTTTTTTTTTGAGATGAAGTCGTCTCCTTCTGTTGTCCAGGCTGGAGTTCAATGGTGTGATCTTGGCTCATTGCAACCTCCGCCTTCTGGGTTCAAGTAATTCTTCCTGCCTCTGCCTCCTGAGTAGCTGGGGTTACAGGCACGTGCCACCATGACTGGCTAATTTTTGTACTTTTTCGTAGATAGAGGATTTCGCCATGTTGGCCAGGCTGGTCTTGAACTCCTGACCTCAGGTGATCCACCCACCTCAGCCTCCCAAAGTGCTGGGATTACAGGTGTGAGCCACCACGTCCGGCCTATCATTTTTGTGTAATGTCTTCTAAAACAGGAGTCCCCAACCCTTGGGCCGTAGACCCCTACCAGTCTGTAGCCGGTTAGGAACCAGTCTGCAAGCAGATCGGCAGTGGCATTAGATTCTCAAAGGAGCATGAACCCTATTGTGAACTGTGCATGCGAGGGATCTAGGTCGTAAGCTTCTTATGAGAATCTAATATCTGATGCTCTGAGGTGGAATGCTTTCATCCACAAACCGCCCTGCAACCCCTTGAACCTTCCACCCCCACAAAACTCGTTCCTGGTGCAAAAAAGTTTGGGGACCACTGTTGTAAAAGATTTTAAAGTCTGATTTTGCCCTTAGGAAATGACAAAGCACTTTCCCATACTTCTGTGCTGGTTGGGGCCAATTTTCTCTGCAGTCTCTACCATTTCTACCACTACTTTCCCTCCATCCAGTCTCTTTGTTCTAATCTTTCTATCCTGCTCAAACTCACCATGCCTCCATTCACTTAAGGCAGCCCTGTACGTTTCCCAGTGGCTTCCATATTTAGAAAGCTCTCCAGAATCCTCCGTTGGTCCTTACCTACCTTTACATAGTAAATGTTAAGAGGAATTTGTTTTTTTCTCTTAACAAACACTCTTTCCTGACTGCTGCACTCAAGTCTTATTGCCATAAAGTTTCTCATATGCATGTTCCCTGGCTTTGAGACACATATCCTGTTTTTTTATACTTCATTTGTGTTGGTAATGTTTGCTTCTCCTTTTTGACTGCAAACCTTGTCCAGGTCGTCCATGGACATTTTAATTCACAGTGTTATCTGTGCCTAGATACTATCTATAGCGTCTGGCATGTAGTAAAGATTAATCAAATACAAGTTGAAAGAAACATTGAGTGATCTTTTCACTCTCTGTAAGGAGGTATTTGTTTTCCACTAGTTCAGCTTTCAAACAGCAAGTAAAGAAGTACTTTTAAACCATCTTTGCAAAAATTATAACTGTGGAAATTATAACAGTGAAAGAGATCAGATCTAACCGATTCCATCTTGCTTCTAACTTTTGAACTGTCCTTGTTCATTCCTGGGCTTATGCTGAACTGACCATGGGAAGGAATTTAGTTTATGGTTTGACTCTGAAACAAAATTGATAATAGTCCTTTTCTGAAAAGACCCACTTCTTGCCTGGGGACAAGTCTGCCTTTGTACAACTAACAAATTAGCTTACAAGATTAGAAATTATGGTTTAGTGGTCATGCAGCCTCTGGCTGCAAGAGTCTGAACCTCCCCCAATTGCTCTTAGGGATCACATCACTGTTGTAAAACCTAAAAGTGAAATGCAGTGCTTGGGATAGTTTACCGACCACGCACTCATTGGCTTAGCAGATGACATCCAGACATGTAATCTGGCTCAGCAAGTTTTGTGATCCCAACCAGGGACAAAAGATAGCAAGAAAACCTCACTTGGATCTTCCTCTGATTCCATCTCCAACCTGACCACACAGCTCTCTCGACTTCCCAAGCTCCTACTTGCCAAATTATTTTTAAATACTCCCATCTCTGAATGCTCTGGGAGACTGATTTGAGTAATAATGAAACCCCGGTCTTCCACACAGCTAGCTCTGTATGAATTACTCTTTCTCCATTGCAATTCCCCCATCTTGATAAATCGACTCTGTCTAGGCAGTGGGCAAGGTGAACCTGTTAGGCTGTTATACTTTACGTAAAAAAATTAAGCAAATACCTCTAAATTATTTCTTCTACAGAAACATGGAAAGTAATGTTGAAAGTAAATGCATGAGTAAATTCTAAATCTCATTTAAAAAAAACAAAAACAATTTCACTTTCCTCCATTGTGTCTCTAACCTAAGTGTGTTGGTAAAAGGAAAATAACACATGGTGAAGCGCCACCCCAGGGCTAGCACCAGTGGAGAGCCACTAATGCAAACTAAGCCTTTAGAGACAAGAGAAGAAGTAATTACTAGATGGGGGGGGGGAGGTGGCAGAGGGGAGAGAGAGAGAGAGAGAGAGAGAGAGAGAGAGAGAGAGAGAGAGAAAATGCACGAGCTATAGGAGAGGGCCACTTGACAGATGCTAAATCTTCAGTACTCTAAGACAGCCACTCTTAATCTCTGACCAGGTAAATATCTGGATACCACTCTTTTTACTCTCCCACTATCTTGCCAGTTTTCTCGTTGCCTGAACCCGGAATCCAGAGAGCTAGAGAAATCCTCAATTCAATTCACAAGATGGAAAAGGATAAGGAGAGTATATTAAGGAACAAATGAAGATATCAAGCAATCACTATTCAAAGACTCTGCATATCTTTATTTCCATTAACCAATGGAAATTTATTTTTAAAAATGTAAACTATAATTTCCACCCCTATATTTTGGGAGAATTTTTCTAATGTAGGATATTATGGAAAAAATACAGTAACTTTATCACATATAAAATATACTTCTTAATACAATTATATAAACACATACATAATGATTTTTATAAAGTGAAGAGTATATTCTTTTTTTTCTATGTTGTTCTTGCTAGAGAACATCAGCATTATCTGTGTTGTTAAAATCATATTTATCGTGCATATCATTTTAATGCTATGTAATATCCCAACATGCAGCTATACCATAGATATGAGCATGTAGATGTGTGAATATATTTGTGTATGCTGATATTATTTTTCTTTTCTTTCTCCTTTTTCTCTTTTCTTCTGAACTTAATTCAGACAGTTTTGAAAATTGGACAATACTTAGTCCTAGTCATCAAATTCCTCTTTTGGAAATACAGTAGTAATTTCACTTTAAACTGTCAACAGAGAAAAGGGAAGAAACTCAAATCCAGTGAGAGATTGTCATCAAAAAACGCAGCTCTTTGTAATTAGAAGTTGGAATTCTTAGAAATGATAATATCTAATAAACTTGCCTGACTTGTCCTTGGTTCCTGCTTCCTGAAGTAAGGGCAGAGGGGAAGCCTATCTACTCTGTTTTCAGTTTTGCTTAGAAAGCAAACCTGTGGGGCTTTCTTATGCGTAAGTTTAGTTTCATTAAGATGAAATTTAAATGGAAGATGTTTACATAGAGTTAAGGGTTTCAGATTCAGCACAAATTCAAGTATGAAATGATACTTGTATGATAGAGAAATTATCATAACCGGGGACTTGCAACTTTCTTCTTCATTGTTAACTAGAGCAGTTATGTGTTTAGAACCATTATCAAGTTACAAGAGATAAATTCATGTTGCATGCATCAAGATAGGCTAGATTACTAAGATTTTAGAATATTTTGAAAATTAATTCGTGAAATATAAAGAACATTGTTTCTTTCTTGTGCTTTGAATTAATCTTTATATAGACATTTTACAGATTCAAACTCATATAGACTGTAGGGAAATGACTGATAATATTTAATCTATAAATTACAGTGTGTGTGTATATATAGATATAATTACAGTATATATGTAAACTTAATACTACATAATATCCCAGCATTTTTCTCCAAAATAATTGTTGCTTTTTAATGAGCTTTCATAGTAGAGTATATATGAAAGCTCATTAAAAAGCAATGACCAAAGAATATATTTAAGGTACCATACTAAATACTATATGTTTAAAATTGTAAACCTGTCACTGTTGAAGTCCACACTCCTGAAACTTTCTGAATAATGAGTAATCACAAAGAACCCAAAGAACTGCAAGAAAAGATTTGTTGAACTCAGTATCTGGCAGTTATCTTTTTTAACAAAGATGAGACTTCTCATCTCTGCCATACTGAGACAGGTAGAGATAAGAAGTTATTTTATAGCCTACTAAAGACATCTAATGATAAAGCAGACATGCTCTAAGAAAAAAATGGGTTCTTTATAGGATATTTCAGCTGGTAATAAAATGTCTTCTATATATGAATAAACAATAACAAATGGGGAACACAGGGCCCATTAAAAATTAGACGCATCCTTAATAACTGCCTATTGAAGATACTTAAATATAGATATTATATTGATTAGCCCTTGAATAAAATACATGATGAAAGGCAATTGCATGTTCATCAGGGCATCCAAAATCTGAAATTTATAATTGCATGGTGAAAGGCAGCTATTTATTGTACCTGAAACAAAGTCTTCCTGTGAGGGTAAGTTATCTGAGAATTAGCGTTTTATTTTTGCATTTCCCATTGATTCTACTTTATTTTTGGAGTGAATAGTTAAAAAAGTGATACTGAAATTTTTCATTTATAATGTGTCAGGCACTCTTTTATATGTTAATTATTATTCTAACTTAGTTTAGGAAAAACAGTGCTACCTATGGTTCAAGTTATAAGAATTCTCTGAGTTGGTTTATGGATACAAATGAATAAAAATATTAGTTTGCTTTTGCATTTTTATTATTTATTAAATAGGAGGAAGCAAAGTATATTGGTTAAGAGTTAGGCATTGGAGTTAGCCTTTCTGAGTTGAAATCTTGTCTCTACCAATTACTCAGGCAAGCTACTTATACTTAATCTATTGTGGAAAATCAAAGCTGGTTGCAGATTCTCTCTCCCTCCCCTCCAACTCGAAACAACTCTTTTGGCCAAGAGAACACAGCAGAAGTAACATAGTCCAGTTTTTTTTAAGTTTTATTTTAAATTGACAAATAATAATTGAACATATCTGTGGCATACAATGTAATGTTATGGTATATGTACAAAATGTAGAATGATTAAATGAAGCTAATTAACATATGTATTACCTCCATAGTTATCAGTTTGTAATTACATCAGACCAATCTGATTCAACTTTTACATAACAAAGTTGTGAGCTGTTTTTCAGTTGCCACGGACCTCTAGGTTAAAGGTCACATAATCTGAACATGCCTGGATGAACTAAGCATGCAATCATGGGGGAAATCTAAGCACTTGGACCCAGGAATGGGGACAGAATTAAGATGTAGACCCTACATGGCAGGATCCAGGATTCAATCAGATTGATCTCTGGCATCATCCTATGGCAGGATCCAGTCAGATCATGCTTTCCAGCATCACCTCACTGCAAGAGCCAATCAGATCACATTTACTACCCTATTCTTATAAAACCCGACCCAAACCCCAGCTCAAGGAGACAGATTTGAGTGTTTTCTTCTTTCTCGTTGCTGGTCGACTCACAGTACGGCTTTTCTTTTCCCAAGAGCTGGTGACATGGTATTGGCTTCTATGCGCATTGGGAAGCAAGCCTATTGATTGCTTGGTAACACATTTTGTGGTGAGAATATTTACTTGTACTCCCGTGTTCCTTGAAGTAGTGTCAGTTTCTAGGTCCATGCCTTAAGGACAGACAGCTTACCCATCTTTCTTTTGGGACCTCTCTGGAATTCTTGAGCTACCATGTAAGAAGTTAAACCGTATTGTAAATGGGCGTTTACAAAGATGAGCACGGGATGAGATCTCGGGATGGGAGCAGAGCTGTGGGGGCATCCCGAAGATGCTTCCAGTTCTCTGATCTGATGTTTTCCCTGATGTGCTCAGGTCCTCTTGTCCTAGGAATGGGGAAAAGGGCCATGGAGGCGCGGTGAGCTTACCGTTTGAATAAATACCGTGGACCCAAAATTTTGCAAAGAGCGATTTATTAGGCAGAGAGAGAGAGAGAGGAGGAGAGAGAGAGCTTCTACTCTACCTTGCGACAGATCCAAAGGAGGAATCCGTATAGGTAAGGAGCAGTGGGTTTTCAACGTTAGAGTTATTCTCACTGCATTCATGTTCTCGTCCAAGGAGAGGAGTTCTTTCAAACTTCCTCTGGAGTGTTTGATATTTGACTCTGATACCGGATTGGCTGCTAGGTCGCAGCAGAGGCCTTTCCTCCCCGAGCTTTTCCCTGGCTTTTTGAACAAAGAAGCACACTTGGAATTTCCACTTCCCCCACGGCGGGAAAGTCAGACAAAGAGCTTTACTTTCTGGGGATGTGGACATAGATGGAGGCATGGCGCTGGGAGATTCCTGACTTTGAAACCTCGCCCTTTGTGGACTTGGCTTTCCTTAACACAGTCCCTCAATATGAGACCATCACACTGGAGACCCCAGGTGTATGTGCTGTGGTTGGCAGCCCCCAGTAAGCTCAGCCTGGTTATTCTTACCACTGTATCAGATGAGCGAGTGAAACTCCTTTGGGCTTTGTAGACTAGCCCATCCTTCAGCTAAATAAAAGTGACCTCCATCAATGTCATGAGGAACAGAATTATTCAACCCAGACTTGCCTGAATTCCCGATTCCCACAATGATGAAGTTTAATAAAATACATGGTTTTTATAAGTCACCATATTTGGAGCAATTATAATAGTTTCTACATTATGCATTTTTTTTCTGAGAATGGAATGAGATACTATTTGTAATGCACTTAAAAGTGTCTACACATTATGTAGACATTATGTATCACATATTAGCTATCTTAATAGTTATTTTTATAAAAATCTTATTCAAGGACTCAGCGAGAGAAGAATGGCTGTGTTCCAGTAAATCTAGAAGTTCTTGGATCTTGTGTTAATTCTAATGCAATTTTCTAATGTCCTGATCTCAATGTTAGGTCTAACTACATTTATTTCCCTGCTAGCAAGCAAACTCAATGTCTTAGTTTGGATTCCCCCAGCAGCAGAAGCTGAATAAAGATATAAATGCAAGGGCTTTATTTAAAATGTGAGATACACACTGGTATGGGAGTTGAAAAGTGAAGTAGAGAAGGGAGGTAGTAAAAGATGCCTTATCTGCCATGAGATACCATCTCATACCAGTCAGAATGACTATGATTAAAAATCATGAAATAACAGATGTTGGCAAGGTTGCAGAGAAAAGGGAATGCTTATATACTGCCTGTAGGAATGCAAATTAGTTCAGCCATTGTGGAAAGCTCTGTGGTGATTTCTCAAAGAACTTAAAGCAGAATTACCATTTGACCCAGCAATCCAATTATTGGGTATATACCCAAAGGGATATCAGTTACTCTACCATAAAGACACATGCACACATATGTTCATCACAGCACTATTCAAAATAGCAAAGATACGAAATCAGTCTAAATGCCCATCAGCAGTAGGCTGAATAAAGAAAATGAGATGCATATACACCATGGAACACTATGCAGCCATAAAAAAGAATGAGATCGTGTCCTTTGCACCAACATAGTTGAAGCTGGAGGCCATTATTCTAAACAAACTAATGCAGAAACAGAAAGGCAAATATTGCATGTTCTCACAGCTTTGTACAGTGGCAGTATTGTAGCCAATGAGGTTTAACTGAGGTGCGATATGGCTCATTGAAAACTTTTCCCAATACCCCACCATGACAACTTGAAATATAGTTGGCATTGGGAATTTTTGACTGACAGCCTCTACGGAGACATAAAAAATAAATAAATAAATAAAAAGAGAGAGAGAGAGGAACAACAGACTACCAAGGCCTACTTGAGGATGGAGGGTGAGGATAAAACAACTGCCTATTGGGTGCTATGCTTATTACCTGAGTGATGAAATAATCCGCACACCAAACTCCCGTGGCACAATTTACCTATATAACAGATCTGTACATGTAACCCTGGACATAAAATAAAAATTTAAAAAAAAAAAAAAAAAGATGCCTTATCAAACCACTTCCCATGGGTAAATAGAGCTTACTTCTAACAGGAAACTCTGGGTGTCAGTATAAAACTTGTGCCTCTTAAGGTAGCCAAGCCATTAATATACCAATTTTAATCATTGTGGCTGCCAGGATGAGATATGCTGAATACCAGAAACTTGTAAAGTGACCTGCCAGTTAAACAGCAACGTGGTTTCTGGTGTCAAAAAGCACCCCCAGGAAGTGAAATGCTGGTGCTATCCGTCTGCAGTAGTGAGTAAGAGTGTAGATGGGGGTGCAAAGGCATATGCTGTGGTCAGTGAAATGGGAAATGGCTGATTATTCATCTGCCTAGTGTCCCCATGTCGAGGTCTCAAATCCGGTACAAGACAGATCGCTTCTATCCAGAATGACTACTCATTGGAACTATTCATAACAAGAATCTGACCTTGGCAAATTAAATCTCTGCCTCCCATATTTTTAGTGATATCTAATGAGACTTGTAATTAATCCTGATCTTAGATTCCTTGAGAGACCCACAAGTCTCCAGACTCTCTTAACACATCCAAAAGTGCTGGCACTTCACAAAATCCCCAAAGCTTGGAGAATTCACTTAGAGTGTGGATGTTCCTGCCACCCACTGACATCCAAAGTGATTAACTTCTAGAGGTGGCATTGTGTGAAATTATCGATTTAACTGTCCACTGCAAAGGGACTTGCCTTTTCTCTGTTGAAGTATTTTTATTTAAAAGGACTTGGCTCTCGCTATAGATGAGTGAAGAAACCTTTCACACTACAGAACCTGAGTTATTGAATGATATCTGAACCATTTCAGTTTCCTTTTTGTTAAAAAAAAAAAAGGTGGGGAAAGGGGTAAAACTATTGTATATATTCATATATTTTAAAATGTGTAATCATGTTATTATCTGAAACTAATACCATGCTGTTAAAATTTAGATAAAGTGTCCTGTAATGCATACAAAATGTTCATTTGCTGAAGGCCATTAAGTTAATTTCCTGGCAACAAGATTAAATGCAAGGCATTTACATAATCATTAGTCGTGAGGTGTAGAAAAGATAATTAAATATTCCACCACATTAATTTATATTTAATTAACTGTGCTTTAGTGATCCTTCTGTCTGAATATTAATATTGTGTAAATAAACAATTAGAATGCATACTGATTTTATTAAAGGCTTATTCTTAAAATTATGTAGAAGATGCAATTATTAATTTGATTATATCTTATTTTGAAGCCTAATCATGTTAATAGAGTCTAAAACATTATATCACTAGCCTCAGTGATGACATTTTCACATTTTATATTTCCAACTACAATGTAGCTTATAGACTTTAAAATATGTTCATTTAGCTCATCCTAATAGTTAATTGCTTTCCTAGTAACACCACTCTGTGGTTCCTTTAAGTCAATACTGATACTGTACCTTTTAAAAAAGAGAGTTATTATGATACAGTAAGCCTCATCAGTTGTGGCCACACTCACTTGGGACATGTGATTATTTCTGCGAAATGACCATATTGTATAGAAAGGAGCAAAAATGGAGCAATCTTAAATAAGATCAATTGGGTAGAAAGTATAGTTAATAGTCTACTGGTGGGTAAAATTTCTGAGGGTTTTAAGATTCTTTTGTTAAATGTAATGTTAGGGAAATTCTTGAAAAGGTAATCAGATATTACTAGGAGCAAGAATCTACTCATAAGAATTTTCCAGACTTAGATGCCAGACATTTGTGGAGGGCTTAGATGGTAGTAAAGTGAAACCTGGACAACAGATTCATTATATCTTAAGGATTATTCCTTTTATCTGCCTGGATCATTTGGGAGCCAGTAAATGAAAATATCTAAGTTTTCATTAAACATTATTTAGTAGGAAAAGAAACAAAATATGATAAGGAAAGAAAGTAAAAGAGTCAGTGATTTTTCTGAATCATGAGAGTGTAATCTTAGCTAAAATACAAAGTTACATTAAAATATCTCTACGAAGCAGTCATATTTTCCTACCAGGAGAAGTTATTTCATATTAAATTATAACATCTCCAGTAAAAATGTTTGTGCTTTTAACACATAATATTTATTTGGGCAAACAATTCAATACTGATTTTAACTGTCTAACTGGAATTTTTAGGGAAAATGATGTGTTTTGGTAGCACATATTTCCTGATGGAAACATTTGTTTCTAAAATCATAGAAGGGGGAATAATAAAGTTGCTTTTATTTCTTTTCAAGGCTGTTGGGACTTTAATACTTACAATATGATATGGTTAGTGTTCCCCTGGGCTAGGCAAAATGTATTCCCTTCTGGTTTGTGAAAATAACTGTTCTATAGGTTGGAAATAATTTCTGTTTATGTGGTAAATTCATACGTCTATACTCTTAAACCCAAAATATACCAACTATTATGCTAGTGCCCCTTTTCACAGGCTAAGTTCTGAACTACTTGATACAACCCGTGACTTGTAAGTTTAAGAGCGATTTTCCAGCCAATATTTTCTGACTTTGTTTTTGCTCCCTCCTCCAATCCTGCCCATGTTAGAATCATACTGCTATCTTCTCTGATAAAGCTTTAGTTTCTCTCTAGATATTTGGATTTATTGCTCATCCAGGTAACCAAGCTGTTTTCTCATTCATTCAACAAACATCTTTTAATACACACTTTTCTAGTTTCTGCCACTATCAAGATAATTAGACAACTTCCTGACTCCAGAAAGCATTTATAAATCCTAGTGGAGGAGATGTTATATAGTATACAGGGAAACAAATGAGTATTTATAGATGCTTTTTCTGAGTAATTAGGACTCTCCAGTGCTGGAGGCTGGATACAATAGGTTGGACCGGGCACATTGGCTCACACACGTAATCCCAGCACTTTGGGGGGCTGACGTGGAAATCACCTGAGGTCGGAAATTGGAGACCAGCCTGACCAACATGGAGAAACTCTGTATCTACTAAAAATACAAAATTAGCCGGGCGTGGTGGTGCATGTCTGTAATCCTAGCTACTCAGGAAGCTGAGGCAGGAGAATCACTTGAATCTGGGAGGCAGAGGTTGTGGTGAGCTGAGATCGTGCCATTGCACTCCAGCCTGGGCAACAAGAGCAAAACTTTGTCTCAGAAAAAAAAAAAAAAGTTTAGGTTAATGAGAAGTTGATCAGTGACTTCAGAAAATATATTGTCTTTACAGGAGGAAGTTTGCTTTTCCTATGCCTCCAACTTCATTGAGGGATAAAACCTATATTGCCAAGCAAGACTTGAAACCAGATATTATGGGAAATGTGTTATTTGATTCTTAGTCGTGGAACATTTCACTGTTGTGGTTGATGAATCACTGCCCACAGCTCTTGGGGTAGGTGTTCCCTATTCTCTCTGTAATGCTGTAACCCCCCAAGGAATGCACAGATCATCACATATAAATAATTCAAAAGCAAGTCTCAGTAAACGCTTCTTCTTTCTTCTGTTTGAAATGTTAATTTCCTTTCTGAAGTTTTTCCCATTTGATAGCGGGACGGAGTTTTGCTTGTTTTATTGCCAAAGATAGACTGGTAGAACTGTGCGAATACTTTCTGTGCTACAAAGAATGGAATTTCCAAATTAAAAATTAAAACAAAAACAAAAACAAAAAAACCCCAACTATATCCAGTGTAGCCAGGGTTTTCAACCTTCATTTTTGTCTTTTAAAAATGGGATGTTTTTGACAAGATCCAAATTCAGCTTCATTGCAAATAAAATTATATTTCTTGTAGAAAAATTACATCCCAAAACTCTGACATAGGTATTTGACGTACATATATAGTATCTATTTTATTTTGTTTATGTAATCTTATACATTTATATAAGATATCTCTATGTCTTGATTCAAATCTTTATTTTATTATTATATTTGTGAAATGCTTTATATAAAAAGAGGGGGCTTTGTAAAACACTAAAAACCAAAGATAAGAAATCTCAAGCTCTGCACATTTTTTTGGTGCTGATGGTAGAACACTTACTAGCAGCATGTAGATGTTATAACAGTTCTGCAGTTCTGGCAAGGATAAGGAAAGAAACTTAATTTAATCACTAATTTTGGTAATTTACCCAAGAGGTACCAATGGTTGTATTCTAAAACTTCTAGAAAATCGATCATCTAATACTTTTCTTAGAGATGTTTATCCTGTTACAATTTGCTTAAGAGTTGGATTGTAGTTGAGATCTACCAGGGAGTCAGTGTTAAAATAAGTAATGGAGACAGTGAGAAGTAGGAAGTAAGAGTGTGGGTTTAGATGTATGTTTCAATTTTATGCTGAAGTGTGGATGCAACTCACACTCATGATGAACAAGAGCTCTCTGAAAGCTAAAAGGGCCACTTGGTTCTTAGTAAAACAAGAACTGATAATATGGAATTTGGAAAGGATGCTAGTGTCGCCATATGAAAGAATATTGATGTTGGAGAAGGTGAAATTAGGAGGTAAGGATTGGCATGCCAGCTCTACCACATACCAGCTGTGTATCATTGGATACTTCTTTCAACTAATTGAGATATTTTTGGTATAAAATGAGGAAAAGAAGAAAAAAACATTATCTATGTAATCAAATATGAAACTATTAATATTTTAATTAATCTTAAACCATTATTACTATTTAATATAATAATAAACTAATGATTAATTCATCAATAATTTTATTAATAAATTATAAACTAATGGTTAACTTAATTTTATTACTATTTATTAAAATATTAATACAATATTGTGTGCATGACAGCCACTAGACAAATTGGTTAAAAATCCCAGATTCCACATTGGGCTTCCTAAACTTTCTGATCCTTGGAATCTCAATTTTCAAAAGTTACCCAGGCAACGATAATACAAGGTATCCACCATCCACACTTTCCGGCAACTTTATGGTCTTGATGATTATTTTTAGATTATCAAATAAGACAAAGTTATCAAAATATCTTACTGCTTTGTAACTTGCTAAGCCTGTTTTTTGGCAATGTTTTGATTACTTTTATTATCTTGACTTTCTGACAATGAATTCAAACAACTTGAGCAAGTAGTTTTGCCTTTGTGCCTCAGTTTATGTCGTAATAAAATGAGTAGGTTGAGCTAGCTTAACAGTTTTATATCTGGTAAGCTAAGTTTTTTTATTTTTTTATCCCTAGGTTTGGTTATCACATTAAGTTGTTGATGCTTTATTTATGTAAAAGTACATGTTTATGTGTGTATATGTTACTATTGTGACAATGGGACCACTTTTGGAAACTTTCAAGAATTGCCGATAATTGTAAGTTAATTTCTTGTCAAAAAAGTTTTGCAAAAATTTTCTTAACAGCAGAAGTGGAAAATACTGAGGTTATGGTTTTCTCTTGTAAAATCAAGGGAAAATGAAAGGAGAGAACAGTTTTCCAAATGACTTTAATTTGAATAGGAAACAGAAGTCTCAATAAATGGCAATCCTTTCTACATGGCATTTCCTTATGTAATTAAAAATCCAGCACTAATTTTAGTCTGCTGTAGTCTGCTGTCTGTTTGATTTACATACTCCTCAAATAGTCAAATAAGTAACAAATCAATGAAATGTAAAACATGTTTAATTTTACATGGGAAGCGAAATGCATGAAAGATTTCACAAAGGATTTATCATCCATAAAATGTTTTGAATAATGAGTAGCCATTCCACTGTTCATCTTTGATCCATTCAGAGGCTTCTTGTTTCAAAGATAATGCGGGGTAGGGTGCAGTGACTCACAACTGTAACCCCAGAAATTTGGGTGGCCAAGGCAGGTGGCTTACCTGAGATCAGGAGTTCAAAACCAGCCTGGCCAACATAGTGAAACCACATCTTTACCAAAAATGCAGTAATTAGCCAGATGTGCTGGCATGGGCCTATAGTCCCACTACTCTGGAGGTTGAGGCAGGAGAATTACTTGAACCAGAGAGGTGACAGGTGGAGGTTGCAGTGAGCTGAGATTATACCACTACACTCCAGCCTGGCTGACAGAATAAGACCCTGTCTCAAAAAAAAGAAAAAGAAAAAGGGGGGGGGGGGCAATGCAGGAAACATTTTGAAGAATCATTCTGGTAGTATTTTTTTTTTTCTGTTTTTCCATAGGTTAGCATGACTATTTCCAGAAAGGAAACCTCAGATAAAACCATATCTTAATGTAATTTTCCAACTACCTAATGATGTCACAGTGAGACTATCTCCTAGTAAGATTATTCTCTGTACCAATTTTTCCATGCCAAGTTATCTATGGAGATGATTGTAATTAGCCAAGGATGTGGAACGATGCATACTGAGCCATGAAAGAAAATTTATGTATTTAGTATTTTCTACTAACTGGTAACTTCTTGTTTAAGGATCCTAAAAATTTGATGTTTTTAAATTTCATGTAGATTCCATATCCCAGTTTGTCTATTAATGAGGATAAGATAAATTTTATAAAATGTCCTTAAATTATTCTGGGATGTCAATGCAGCATGCACTCTGAGGCCAAGCTTCTTCAATTAGGAGAGTGTTAACTTGGATAAAGTTAAACTACTTAAATGGCCACAGAGATTTGATGAAACTAACTGACTTCAAAATATATTACAAATGTTGAGTGACTATATTATTAAAGTAACATATTCATGCAAGTATAAGAACAATAAAAATCAAATGAAACAAATGGCAAAATGAGGATTCTACCCAAGTCTCCTGGCCTTCTGTCTTAAAGGAAGATGTTTCTGATATTTAATTTTAATTTTGCTTTAAGTTTAGTGCTTATTTACTGTGACAAAGAGGTGACAAGGCTGTGGGGTATAGTGGCGTGGCATTATAACTGATCTTTTTTCTTAGAAAGCAGAGATTATTTGGAAATTGACATATGCATAATTTTCAATGGATGGAGAATAGATCTAAAACAATTGCTGAAAGAAAAACCCTCATGGTTCTAATCATGTCAGTTTTCTATTCTGCTATACTGCTGTCTTCCACATTGTCGCCCTCTGAATATATTTTACCTATATATTTTGTATAGCTCGTAAATTTGTAAACACATTCTCATTTAGTCCTGAATAATTCAGAAAAGGAAGTTGTTTAGCATGGGTAGTGGAGAGGCGTTAAGGTGGGACAAAAGCCCTGATTTAGATAAAAGTAGAATAAATCCTCACTGTGGTCTAGACAAATGCTATGACTTGAATTAGTTGATTCACACTCATTCATTCTCTCTTGCTCCTTTTTTTCCTCTTACTTTTTCTTTTCCTTTCTCCCTCCTACCTTCCCACATCCTTCCTTCTTTCCTCCATTCATCCCTCCCTCCCCCGTTATTTTCTTTTTACTTTCTGTTATCAATCTTTCTTCTTTTAAAAACTTAGTTTAGTGTGTGGCACTTCACTCTGTCTTACACCCACTGGGTGTTTACACTAGGATTGGTTTGCACATGGGGTGTGTGTGGGCAATGGTGAATCATGATTCGGCCATCTCTATTGTTTTCTCTCAGATCTCATTCTGTGAGCTGACTATTTCATTTCTGTGGTGGTTCAGATGTTCTGATTGTATTGAATAATGCAATTGTTTCTCATGTATTGGCCAAGCATTCATTTAAATATTGATGATACTAAAAAATGAACATATGTTTATTTACTTATTCATTCATGAATGCATATTAGGTAGAGTGTTCAGCATTGGGAATATAATTGAAAAGCCATTGTCCACACCTACAAAAAAATTAGACTCTATTAGAAGAGGGTATCACATAAGCAGGGAATTCTACTATAGTGTGCTTCATGTTATAAATGTCATTGGCACATGGATCAGAGGGGCATTCAAAGAAATACATACAAATTTGGAGGAGGATCGCTGATGGGGATCAGGAAACACTATTTCTAATGGATATTTCAGAATTCAGCCTGACTTCCTTCTGAAGGTGATGTCAAAGTTAAGAAATGGTAAATGAGTTGGTACCTTAGTCCATATTCTCTAGATAAAAAGAACTTGAAGAAAACTTAAAACTTTATCCTAGGAAAACATAAATAAGGGAAGAAGGGAAGTGAGAAAAAAGAGGTTGGGAAGAAAATGCAGAGTGGTGCGTAGCTTAACAAGATGACCCAGTAGATCACTTAGTAAGGTTAGACGTGGGTGGAAGCTACATGGAACTTCGACGCCTCTTGTTTTCATCTCTGTTCTCTTATTGAGCAAAGCTTGCTTTATAGTCAACTCTGCCATGCTTCTGGGCTATGTTTTCTAGCCCCTCTGGTCAGATGCAGAGCTTTCATGTGTATGGCTGTGACTGCCCAGGACACTAGATTGGCTATTGTTAGGCATTCACAGCCTTCCCAAATCCAGAGTCCTCAGAAGAGGCTGAGGAAACTGCAGCTTTCAAGAGATGAAGCAACAGCTTTGACTTTGGGACCAATGAAAGAATATGAACTATAGCTGGTCACCTGCACAGTAGTAGCGCAGTGACCAAGGCCAGTCGGCAGGCAGGACTGAGTGACTCTTAGGAAGTGAATACATTGGTTCTAGGGCAGAGAATCCAGGCAGAGGCAGACGTGGAGTGGGGAACATTATAATTCATTTTTATTGTTTCCTTGCAGTCTGGTAAATGCCTACATATATAAAAGGTAATAATAGAGGTGATTAGGAAAATAGGTATAGCTAGAGCCTGAAGGGAATTATATGCCAATTTGTACTTTTTCTTGAAGAAATTGGGAAATCATTGTAGTACATGGTAAGCATTTTCAATTTCAAATATTTATAAAATATATCTAACTGCAATATATTAGTTCCTATTCAAACTTTATATCATCACATGTACTGGACTCTAGATGCCAATTAAAGCCTGGTACATGAATCATTACCACCACAAGAAAAATGATAAAAAGCACCAATGTTAATTTTTACTGTATTACCTTTTATAGATGTACTCTTGTATGTATTATAAAGATATTAGCAATGTTTTCCAATGAGCAATGGCATGAAGAATTTACCCCCCATTAAATAATTGTTTAATGACACTTGTGAAAGCATAGTAAAGAAAATGTTATTCAGGACCATTGTGGTTCATATGGGACCATGGTAATGGGCTTTTGCAGTGGGAAGTGATTGGACTCAACTCCAAACATAGCATAAGCAAGTAAAAATGTATAACCAAGGAGCAAGGTGAGGGTCAGTGATTAGAAAGTGACTAAAAGGAAATATAAGAGCTAAGGGGGATTCTGGCTAACCCAACCTAACAGGATTCTAGCTGAAGACAGGCCAGGGTGATCAGACATCATCTGTGGGCTGGTGAGGGATGAGGCACCTGATCAGTTATCAAAGATGATTGGATACCCAAGGTGAGGAGTTCTTGCTAAAATGACTTATCAGTGCTCTTTATCAAAACTGGATTTTACGAGGAAATGCACAGATGAGCTAGGTGAAGATTTGGTCTAAGTTTTGGAGTGAAGCTTGGCCAAGCCAATAATCTTTGTTGCCATAATTTCACAGATAGTAACTGTCTGGTAGGGTCTAAATCTAAGGCTGACCTTATCCAGATATTGGAACTTTACCTGTGTAGCTGCAGTCTGTTCCTGTAGATAGTATAATGCCCTGCACCATACTCAGTCGCATATTTTAATATTGTTTCCCTAAAGTATCATGTCACTTTCATACTTTTTTCATTTTTAACACATGTGAATTCAGAAACCAATCAGCTGACAGTAAATGACGAAAACACTAAAGCTGTGGTCTAAGTTGACCAGAGTCTTTTGGCTACAGTTTGTTTGGGGGGAAAAAAAAAAAAAAAGTCAGCACAAAGACCTAGAGGTAGATGCATACACAATTTCTTCTTGAACTTTTTTTGAAAAAGAGCTAAATTATTCAAATAAATCTCAGATTATCTGATGTCTTAGAACTGTTTTCTTCCCTCCAAGGTACATTCTGAATAGATTGACTATTTGACTTTAGGATTAAAATAGTAAATTACCTCCTTGTCTTTTTAATTGTTACAACCTTCTTTCATCTCTCTGTTTGCATTGCTGTGTGTTTCCTGAAGCAAACAAGCAAACAAAAAATTTTGTGTATAATAATTGCAGATTGTGATTGACAAAAATAAATACCAACTTTAGGTGGAAACTATTTTCTTCCTGCGGTGAAATTATGTAGAAGGTTTAAAGTGCAAAAAACTTTGCACATTAATTTAAGAGAATATGTTTACTATAGCTGAGTATTTCAGTTAGACTTTTCTCTAGCCACTTCTAACAGTAAGAAAGGCATTCTTATTTGCAATTCAATCATCAAACTCTTTCTTACATTTAGTAACAAGCATTTTATGAATGTAGCTTCAATTATGTAAGGATTTCCTGTTAAAGCGTAATCAAGCCCATTTTATCTCTCTATTTATCTTGCATAGAATCTACTTAAAAGGAGTTTACAATTCACTGCCTACCTTTCCTTGCCCAGCTGTGCCTCAGCTTCCTGTATTCTTACTTCTTATGTATTCATTGTTGCCCAGAAACTGCCCTCACTAATGTCATTGATGACTTTTCTTGGTATAGTTTAGTGATTAATACTAGTTTTTACTTTAGCTGAACTCCTCGTGGTCTTTGACTTTAATTTCTCTCACCTGCTTTGCACTTTCTGACTTGTGCTTCTTTGACACACTGCTCTCTTGTGGTTTTATTTCTGACTCTGACAGTGCATTTTTAGGCTTTATCAATAGATTCCCTCTCTCACCTACTTACCTAGGAGAAATTCCCATCTTTTCCCTATGTCTAGCATCTTCTCTCCCTGTACACACTCTCTCCAGAGGGCAATTCCTTCCACTCAAATTTCATGATGTCTGAAAACACAACAACTCTCAAATATTTCCAAAGCAGACCTCTCTCCAGCAATAATCCATTTCCATGTTATTTCTGTCTTCCTTTTTGGAATCTTAATTGGAACATCTAATGGTACTTCTTCAAACTTGTGTGTGTGTGTGTGTGTGTGTGTGTGTATGTCTGTGGTCTCCTCCAGAATTGGATCTTTCCAGATGAGTTTCTGGGAATGTTTAAGAAACAAAACAGGAATGATAATATAGATTTTTTCCTTTTCTTTAAAATCATATATACTAAGTACTGTGAATGCATTCTTCTAATTTTTATGGGTTTTTATTGTTTTTGTTTTTTTGTGTGTGCCCAACAACATATCTTTAGACTTGTGTATGTAAATAAAATTTATGAAGTCTTTTCTGGACTATTAACTATTTTATCTAACTAATCTATCATCTTTTTACTTATAAGAAACATGGCTGTGCTTTGGTCAAGGACAGGCCGAGGTAAACATCCAGAGTGACTTAGCGAGTTCAGAGAGCAGGCTATAACTCCACTTGTTATCACAGCCACATAGCCATAACATGGAAAGGCCATCCCTTGGCCCTAAGCCCCTGTTGTCTGTAAAAGGTATAATTGCACTGCCGACCCTGTACAGGCACGTTGGTGCCCAGAGAAAGAGAGAGTCGAAGATGTTTTTGCAAATGAACGGCGGTGGGGGATAAGGAGGAGGGAAGGTGTGGGGCAGTGCAGGACACAGCTTGGCTCACTTGTGCCCAGAGAGGGAAAGAGTTAATGCTGCTGACCCTGAAGGCAAGGGAGAGCCAGCTGTGCAGCTGTGTGTGTGGGAGCCGCTGGACTATGCAGCCAAGATAGGATGGACAGTGTAAGAAAGCTGTTGATGAGAGCTGCTACTGAATAAAATAATCTTTCGCCTGCCTATGGCCCCCCAAGTATTCTTTCTCCTCATCCACCTACTCCCTCGAACCTTAGCATGGGCTAGAACCTGACCTGGGCATGACATTACGGTATCACTATAATATTATTCCTCTACCTTTCTCTTGTTGTGCTACCAGAGCACATCCCTCCCATACTTCTGCGATCAACGCCGCACTTAATCTTTTGTCTCCTATACTATGAGCTGCTTGGGTGAAAAGAGCTCTTTTGGCCTCTTTTGATATCTCCTATGCATGCTAATGTTGGTGATAGATATAGGTCTATTCAATCTATTTAGCTGCTGCCTAGTATTTTATCATATGAATACACTACATTATATTTATCAATTCTCAGTTAATATGCTCTTCAGTTATTCCCATATTTCATTGTTTCAAATAACGCTGCAATAAATATTCTGTGATAGTTTTCTAATCCTGTTTTCTTTTATAAATATATTTAAATAAGGAACACTTGCTTAAGTACCAACATACTGTATTTCTTTTTGAGATATGGGAAACAAATGTATTTCTTAGCTGTTAGCAAAATGTAAAGACTCCTATTTAGAGAAGACAGCTTAGTGTTTATGGTTGGCTAGCTACTTTTAAGAATCTTATATTCAGCCCTATGATATACATGTTAATATGCCACCCTTCATTCTTTGTGTGCGTGTGTGTATAATAAATAACATATTAATATATAATATGATAAAAAGCATCAATGTTAATTTTTACTCTATTACCTTTTATAGATGTACCCTCATATGTATAATAAAGATATTAGCAATGTCCTCCATAGAGCAATGATGTGAAGGATTTACCCACCATTAAAGAATTATTCAATGACACTTGTGAAAGCACAGTAAAGAAAACATTATTTAGGACCATTGTGGTACATATGGGACCATGACAATGGGCTTTTGCAGTGGGGAAGCAAGTGAGCTCAATTGCAAAGAGCATGAGCAAGTAAAAATGTATAGCCACGGAGCAGAGTGAGGGTCAGTGATATACATATATATTATATATATGTATATCATTAATGCTACTGATCACATTGCTCTATTTATAATGTTAACCTGCTTATATTATTTTTTTTATCTTTTTGCACATTTTGAAAATGACTGTAGCTGAAACCAACATAATAAAACATATCCCTCTTTGTTCAAAGACCAGCTTATGTCTCTGCATTAATTTTCTTTCTTTTCTTTCACAGATAATTAATAGAAAATACTGGGAAGTGCTTAACTTTACTTCAACTTATTTGAAGTTTATTACCCTTGTGACTCATACATCACAAACCACCAAAAATGGATAAATTGTAAAATCTCCCAGAGTAAATCCCCCCTTCAAAAACTGCAACTCCCAAACCTCCTGACAGTCCATTTTCAGACTGCCCTCTCTAATAACTCCGTTTCCCACAGAGCAGAAAGCTTTTAGTGCATTGCAAATGACGCACTGTTGTTCTCAGCAGCTTGATTCTCAAGCTCTCATTTCTGTTATGCTTCAGCTTGCTCTACTCTGATCTACTCATTCAGTGCTCTCTCTTCATGCCATTAATATGAAGCTTTCTGTTTTGACATTTAGTTGTTTCAGGAAATGGGCATTTGATTCGTGGAAGAAAAATCTGTACCTCTAGAGAGCTGCACTGAAAACAAAGTAAAGGTGCAGTGTATTAAAACCCTGCTTATTCAGCAACCCTCTTATTTCAGGGAATTGTTTAATAGGTTTTATGCCGATAAAAGTCCGTATCATTGTTCATTTTTCCATGTTCCTTCCCAGATGCACCATCTTTCCATCTCTCACTCATCGTTGCACACTTTTTCTGGATAATGTCTTGCATCTAACCAACCTTCTTATAATTTCTCTCCCACCCACCACTCTTTCTTGTACCCAAGGCTATTTCTTGATGTCTTCATTGCATGGTGCAACAGGGAAAGTTGTTCTCAACTAGTATTTCATAGGCTCCCCCAAACCTACCAGGTCCTTTGCATTTAGGGAGGTCCACATTAGTTCTGGATGATGGGCTATTGGTGAGAGCAAATTCGGGAACTTCAGTGGAAGCACCGAGGAGCCAGTATGCTACCCTCTATTGGTTCCTTTTTTACCCGATGCATCTTGAAGGTGGAGAGCGTGGTCCCTGAATGACCTTGCACAGTACACGACAACATGTGATAGACGAATGGAAATAAACATCTGTCTTGTTGAGTCCCTCAGATTTAGGGGCTAGTTTGTTCCTGAAGCATACCGTAGTCTGTATTTGCTAGTAAACAAGTCACAGCTCTCTAGAGTCTTTCGGTAAGAGACCCAAAAACTGTTTAACCTGTCTCTCAATGTCTTTCAAAATCAAATTTCAGTCTCCTAATTTCATAGTGCTTTATTCTGGAAAATTTAATCTATTTAAATTCTTCTGTCCTTGACTCTATTGTTATTTTACTTTAATTTTACTTTTTCTGCATTACTATTTTGATCACAGTCTTTCAATCGTTCATGATTGTTCTTAGGATAAATTTCAAACTCCTTTACAAGGCTTATCCTGTAAAGCCCTTTTTGTTCTGGTTGTTCCTACATTATCAGCCATGTTTTTTGCTGGTCTTCTGTTTTCCTTCTCTTTTTCCAGCCTGGAAGAAGCATTTTCTCCCTATCACTGCCCCTGGCCTACATTCTGCTTTACCGTCTTGTGCTTCCATAGCACATCCGTGACATACTTCTGTGATCAGTACCACACCATATCATAGCCACACACTTAATCTTTTGTCTCCTATACTGTGGGCTGCTCGGGTGAAATGAGTTCTTTTTGCCTCTGTTGATATCTCCTTGAATGTTGATCCTCATATGTGATATCTCCTGTACATGTTGACCTGTATGCAGGTCTCCACTAAGCAGTGAGTTACTCAGGGAAGCCTGTTCTTGTCTCCAGTTGAGGACCTTTCCCAGATACTGGTAGGCAATTTTATACTTGCTTCAGAGTAGCTCTCATGCTGTATTTTCATTGCTTATTTACTTCTTCATACACACCACTAACTTGTAAGCTTAGTCTCAGTCTGTCTTGTTTGTGTGTGTTTTTAATGGCTAGCACAGGGCCTGGCACATGAAGTGTGTTATTTAGCTACTCTTAACTTCAGTGAATTGTTAAATAGGTTTTATACAGATAAAAGTATACCAGAGGTTTATACTGATAAAAGCAGAGCAGTACACTGATCAAAATATATTCTTCATGCTGGGGAAGCCTGTCACTTTTCTGTAAATATTTTCTCTTTCTAATACATATCATGTCTCTTCCAGGGAGCCTCCTGTATGATTTTACCCCACTGAGTTCTCTTAGTTTGAGATACTCTTATAGACTTATTCACTACTATCCATTTCAGTACTCTTTTCAACCTTAGTTGTTTCATTGCTTGAGTGTTCCCCCCCCCCCAATTATAACCTTTGAAAATATGGCCAATTTAGAGGAAATTATGGTATTCAAAAGAGGCTTAGCTTGATCTAGGTACTGTGTTGGAAGACAAGTATAAACAAGGAAATGGTCTGCCCTCAGGACATTCAGAATCTAATAGATAAAACAAAATATAAGCAGATACATAAAGGGTGATGATTTTGCTCTTATAATAGATGTATGAGCAACGATCTGTGTGCCAGGAGAGTGTAACTGCTAAAAATAGTATACAAAACCACAGAAAACCTTTTAATAAAAAGCAATACATGAAATCATGGAAATCAGAGTTATTCACATTGATTGTCAATCTGATCAAGTGGCATAAGTGTCCAAAGAATAATTTTATTCAGTATTTCTCAAACCGGGCACGGTGACTCATGCCTGTAATTCCAGCACTTTGGGAGGGTGAGGTGGATACATCATCTGAGGTCAGGATTTCAAGACCAGCCTAACCAACATGGTGAAACCCTATCTTTATTAAAAGTACAAAAATTAGCCAGGCATGGTGGCAGGTACCTGTAATCCCAGCTACTCGAGAGGCTGAAACAGGAGAATCTCTTGACCCCTGGAGGTTGCAGTGAACCAAGACTGTACCACTGCACTCAGGACCAGGCAATAGAGTGAGACTCTATAAAAAAAAAAAAAAAAAAAAAAAAAAAAGTCTCAGTTCTGTTTTCATTATTTAGAGGGAGGAAAGGAAAGAAGGAAGCAAAGAGAAAAGGAAAGGAGGAAGGGAAGGAGGGAGGGAAAAAGGAAGGAAGCCCATTGCTTCTCACTTCCTTTTCTTCAACTATTTCTTTTTACTTTCCTGTTCTTACTTTCTTCCCAACTTGTCATTTCAAGCCGTTAAGCCCTCTAAAGATAGTTTTGACCATTTCCAGCCTTGCTGGTTCTATTTCCTTCACCCCAAAACACACACATACACACACAGTCTAATTAGTTAAACCATTTACTCATCCTTAAATACTTCTCCATTTTTTTCTATATCCTTCGTTATATTGTCCCAGTCAAAAGTGTGTGGACAATAAAAATACTGATATTATTGGTATTTCACTTGTGATCCAAGACAGTGCTAAATTTCTCTGTAGATGAATTTGTGATGCTTTGGAAAGATCATTCAATCTTCAGAGATAGGTTGATTCTAAGTAAAAAGAGATAAAATACCTACTACTGTATCAGCACTGGGATAGTCATGAGAAAAAATGTAGATTAATGCCCCTACTGAGCTACTAAGGAAAAAGTAGGTGGTGTGTAAGCCAACAGAGAGGTAAAAAGCCCAATTTATTTGATACAGACTCTATTTAAAGAAAACTTAATTTTATATTATGAATATTCACTCTCCTATCTCATTCTGAACATAGGAAATAGCTCAGAGTTGTATTTATTTATTCCTCACTTTGTTCCAAAAAGGGATTTAAGATAGCTTATGAGGATATTAAAATACATCAAAGCACATAATTAGAAATAGGTGAGAAAGTAGAAAAATAGCAAAAGCAGCAACTTTATGTAGAACTAGAAATAGGGCAAAATAGAAGTATACTTTCAGAAAGTTTTATATATTTGCTACTATTTCTAAAATTTTCAGCAACCCACATTGAAAAAATTTAATCTGCTATGACATTTATGATACTCAGAACGTTAAAACAAGTTATTGAAGAGAAGATGGCCAAATGAGGTGGGGTATTCTTTGATGGGGCTCAGGAAAGACACTATATAATATAATGCATAGCATTCTCAACAATATTCTAAACATCTTTGCAGTACCATGGTAAGTTCCATAAAGCAGTTTCTTGTAGCATTCTATATGGGCTGATGGCACCATATTAAATTAAAATTCAATGTAAGATGCTGTAGTTCCTCTCTGTAGGAGGGGTTAGGGATGGAGGAGTAATAAAATCTGGCTCAATGTAGAACAGCATACTGGTTTGGCTGAGTTATTGGGGGGATTATAGACTACTGAGTATAATAGGTTGTTGTGAATATTCTTCATTGAATCTCAGTAAGTATTATTTCAAACTGTTGTCCATTATCCATGTAAAATTTGACTGGTATTTATTTGCCAATGAAATCAAAACTTACCTGATCTAACAGATATTCCAATTAATAAGTCCAGAAAAGTCTTGCCTTGATTGTGGGAAAATAGGCAAAGGCTGTAAACACTTAGCAAAGGCTTTTAATCTACCAAGCAGAAACAGGAGAACAAATATGTCTGAGGATAATAGAGAACATATGCATAAAATACCCTTTAAGGATATTGCCAATTTTTTATTTCTGTTAATGTCCGTCTAGTTGTGGTCCTGTGAAAATTGCAGAGTGAGATTTGGGTGGTGAATCCCCAAATTTAGATATGGGAGAACTGTTTTATTTCTAGCCTTGAAATTAATTTGCTGAATTATGTTGTATCTTAGTTTTAATATGTAATCATCGCTCTAGTATTTGTTCCTCCAAACATCTTATGACTGCATTGTCAAGTTGATCAAGTTATTGGCGTTACACAAGATTTCCACCTGGTCAGAGGGTTCCACTGAACATAATCAAACAAAAAAATTAAGGTATACATAAATGATATTTTAAAAAATCATATTGTCATTAAACTGCCTGTCTATTCCACTGTTATAGAGGCATGAAGAGGCAGAGACTCCCCCTTGGATATAATTCTTTGCATCTTCTCTGCTGAAAAGTTGCCCCTTTTCTTTGTTGACTTTCAAATCTCAAGGATGATTTGAAAGATGTAGCTTATGGAGTCACTGGGAGCCTTAACATAGTGATTGTGATTTCTGTTTTCTAATGCTCATTTGACCACCCACAGATGCCACATTCAACAATTTTATTTCGCCTTTGTCAAAATAAGTATCTTCCATGGAAAACTGCACATTAAATGGAATTGAGTTTTTTGATGATGTGATAAATTATCTGATGTTAACTATAAAGCTCATTATAAGGAAAGTGCTTGGAGAAGACACACATTGGATGAAATTTTTTTTTCAGGCATTTTGGTATTTATCTAAACCTAACTGTAATCTTTGAATAAAGTAGAACTGCAGGTTTTTTTTTTTTTTTTTTTTTTTTTTTTTTTTTTTTTTTTTTTTTTTTTTTTTTTTTTTTTTTTGAGAAACTTATTTGCTATCTCCCAGGATCAAAGTTATGCAGCTAGTGACTGGTAAAGCCCAGATATCCTGTTTCAAGCCCCCTATACTTTCACAGACTGTGCTACCATTCACTTTTTAAGATCACAAGCAAAAGCTCTTTACATCTAAGACACCCAAATAGTCTCAAATCTTATTACAGGCATTTATTTGCTTAGAAGAGAAAGTCGACTATTAAAATTTTAATATAAAGAAATGATAGTAATAACTGGATAGGAAATATTATAATGTCACTCTAAAGCATGTTTGGTATATTCTGATAATAGATAATGAATTATAATCTTGCTTGGAAAGAATTCAGTGCAACTCCTCATTTAATGAAATGGCTATTTCTCTGTGTGACATTTCATTACAACACCAGAATCAAGAACTTGAGAATTTATTTTTCCTTCTATTATTCAAAAAATATTACAGAATGCAGTTTCATTGTCATTAGGATGTACTTAAACTACCAGGTGTTACAAGATCTAATCTCTGGGATAATGTCTGCATTAAAGAATTTGTGGCAACTCAACCCTTTATCTTCTCTGTGAAGAATAACAGAAAGCATAACTAAATGATCTTTAAGGTGGCAATAAAAGCTTTCCTGCTTCACAATTTCTCATCACTAGCTTCCTTTCTGATGAGCTCTGAAAATTCTGAAAGCTAAAACTTCGCTTTAGAGAGATGAGAGAAACATTTCCCCTCACTTGTTCAAACTTTTCCCAACTGTGTCTAGTTCCTTCCCAATAATGATATAGAAGATAGTAGACTTGAAAGAGGTAGGCATTTGAATCTGTATATTTCTAGGGCAAAATAAGGGTGAAATCTCTGTTCACAGATATTCCTAATTAGAGGAATGTGAAGTGTGAAAGCCTTGGAAGAAAACATTTTATTAAGAGCCTACTTGTGCAGTGAATGACTGTCTTTCTTGGATAGAAGTTCAATGGTGGAAGAGTCTGTTTGAAGGTTAAAAGTTTTATTGGACAATTTATTTTCTCTATCCTTGAAGTGGAACTCTTTACTTAAGGACAGAAGGACAAGAGAGCTCCACAAATGCAGAGTCTTGATAATTACTGGCACATCTGTATATCTGTGTTTAGATGCAAAATATTTGTGAATGATTCATGTAAGTGTGGCACCATTCACGGCTGACTAGTCTGCCTAAGTGCCAAGATAGTCAAGCCAGCTATAATATCCAATGTATACTAAGCCCCTTCTCTATCATATTTCATTTAACCATTGAGCTTGTCATTTATTTATTATAACATGGGAGTGTTGCAACAGGTCCACATTTCACTCTCCATAATGAGAGATCTCTAAGGGAAATCTTCATTTTCTTTTATGGCTGAAGAACAACTCATCTTCCATTTTTCATGAAGCATCATGAGTCTTAAATTCAGGGAAAAAGAATTCTGGTCCAAGATACTAGATATAAAACATATATCTCAAAAGGCCTAGATGTTTTATTCAGGGATGGCTATATCAATTTCCTATATACTGTCTATGCAGATATCCTCACTAGAGCCTGGTTAACATGGGTTTACTGCTGCAGGGAATCAGAGTAACATGACATATCTGGAAAAATGACAACCACCACCTTTTTCAACATATGTTTATTGTGCTTCTACTGTGGGTCAAGCACCCTGCAATGGTTGGTGAGGATAACAGAGAATTTTTTTTTGGACCAGAGTCTGCTTTCATATAACTTATAGCTAAGAAGGACAGATATACCCATATCTACCAATTGTAAGACAGGAAGTGACTCATGACCCAAGTAAGGGAGTAGGGAGAAAAGTGTTACAGATATGTAGGAGAGAGCTTGGGGAAAAGCTAATGGAGAAGATAATGTAGTAATATTTTTTAATCTGATAAAATAGGAAACCTACATATTTACTTATCAAGTAATAAAATTTAAAAAATGAACTGGCAGGAAGATAGACATGTGCATTTAAGCAAGATGTGGACTCGACTTTTAGGTCCCTCTAGGGACAAAATGCTTCTACATTTTCAAATGTAATTTGGTTTGGGGATTTTGATCCCAATTTTGTTGATTATGATGACAATAATCATAACCAGTCGTGAAGAATGAAGTTAGCTGTTAGACTCCAGCTTCAGTGCCTTCAGAATCCACCCAGCTGCTCCAGCCTAGGCCATGCCCTTCCTGGTCAGCTCTCAGCCAGTGACCGAACACAATGTGGTCCTAGAGTCTGCTCATTTCTGCCCAACTCTGTCCTCCTCTCAGGCCATCCTCCTGCCAGGGCTCCCTGTGGGTCTGGCCTAAACATCCCCAGAGCTCCACCACCATCGAGGCTCTTTCTTCCCGATTCCTTTCCTTCTGTCCTTTCATGTTGCAGCCTGGAGGATCCCCCCCCACCCCGGCATATCTCAGGTTCCTCTTCTCTCTTTAGGAAGCAACGGCCCCAGTTAATTTCTTGGTGTCTGCTTTCTGGAAGACCCAAACTGACAGTGCAGCTGTCGCATCTTTAGTCGTCATAAACATTGATTAAATATTGGAGATTTTACTTACTCACATTTTATTGGTTAAAGGGACAGACTGGGAGGTTAAATAGTTTGTCCATATTCACAAAACTGTTAAACAGCAAGAGTGGCGTTGGATCTCCTTTCTGAATAGAGTATGCGTGTCCTTAAATATAATTTAGTGTTTAAAAGGAGTCTATTGTGATTCTTCTTTTTAAGTGAAATATCATTTTAAACTTCAATCAAGCCATCAATCACTTGGGACACTCCTTTTCTTTTGAGTGAATCTAGATTTGCACATGTTGGGTTAAAAAGGACTCCTATGGGAATATATTTTGTGCCTGATTTGGATGTCGTTCTTTTTTTTTTTTTTTTTTTTTTTTAAAAGAAGGGTCAACATGTGTCTTTGTGGCAGGACTGCCATTAGCTTCACTCCAGGCTGGAGTAGCAGCAGTATCCTGATCCCCAGCTTAAAAAAAAAAGCACATAGGCAAGACATTGCATAGGCTCTTGCTGCCCTGATCACTTTTGTTGTTAAAGCACACCTATTGCTTTTCTTTCGCAGGCTCTTCAATCAGACTGATGCCCTCACTCCTTAGCCTGACATTCAAGGCCTCATGGCCTGCTCTCTCCAACTCTGCTTCATAACCTATGTGGCAACAACAACTGACTTTTGATGAGTCCTCAAAAATCCTTTGCCCCTGAGCATTTTCAGACGTCTTTCAAGCTAAATACACTCTGATCTCTCTCAAATCAAGGCCTTTTCACTAACAGCTCTCTCTCTTTCTAAACATTTTAAGTTAGGTGAGTGGGGAAAGAAGGGCCTACACATGCCTGAAGTCCTTGCTAGATAACTTCTACTGAAAGCCTTTAGTGACTCGCTGAAATTGATTTGTTTGTCCCTGCGATCAGCTTCACAGTCCAAAGATTATGTATCTGAAGCAGGAGATACTCCTAAGAGAAGAGGTGATTCTAATACAGCATCTGGCACACAGTATAAAGGCACTGCATCAATTAATATTAAAATGATGTGCATTATAAAAATATCTATTTGTGCCTCTAAACTTTGAGTCACTGAAAAATAAGAATTCTATAATTTTCATTTTGAATCCATTTCCTCCAAGAGTCTTGTACCCAATGGCTTCCCAATACATGTGTAACTGGCAAGTTCAGTTCAATGTGGAAAAATAATATATATTGCTAAATATGATCGCCCCTTACTGTAGACAGTGAGGTATAGTGAGGAAAAACATACAGTGAATTTTCAATATTATCTGTCTCCGAGAATTAGGATAGCAATAAAACTTTAAGTATTTTACCATTTTGTGATAAGTAATTCCACTTTATTAAAGTTTTTGTTGCTTCAAAGGGAAAAAGTGTCATAAACTAAAAGTTGTCAGGAATTGCCATTCTTTTTCAGTCATCAGATATGAATAGTTACCCAAAGCTTTTTATAACCATACCATTAATTGGAATCGAGCAGAGGAAATTACCCATAATGGCATTAACCTCTTGAACTTTCTTTTAATATCTTTGCCTTTAAGGAAAAATAAATTCCCTGGTGTAGTTGTTTGGATCTGGTCAAATTCTCTAAGAATTGTTAAACTCTCTGGATGACATGTCTAGTGTAAACTTCTCACTAAATAATAAATTTTGTAGTTCAGCAACAAGCTAGACATCTCTGGGTGACATTTCCACCTTCTTGTATATATTGTATGGCCAGCCCTTGGAAAAGTGTTTGGTAAAATATAAACCGGTTGGCAAAAAAATTAAAATATCACCAACACTATTTTTAAAAGAGAAATATTTATAATAGCTGGAAGTCATACTTAAGATTATAACATTTTGGGATATAGTGTTTGCAGTCAGATGTGAAATCAATGTACAAAGGGTCAAGACAAAGAATATTTCTCTTCCAGGCATTTCTAAAAAGAAAAAAAAAAAGACCACTATATAGCCTCAATGTCTCCAATGACCTAAATTCTCTAGGCAGTTAATAGAAGATGAAAATTTAAAAAGAACATGAGCGAGAACAGCATTTCATGATTCAATGATGTTTCTTGAGGGAGTCAGGCTGCAAAAACAGAATATGAACTTCATTTGAGGCTTGCTACATCCAGCCACTACTTCTTTCTTGCTTCTGCCCATTAACTTACAGTAAGTTGCACCATAAATGCAATGACTTATAAGAAGAAAAGTGACAAATTCTACTTATAAAAGAAAGAAAATCTGTAAAGCTAGAACTGGGAATATAAAACCAAAGTACTCAGCAGATAAAATGTAAGTCATTTATCACTAGTCTAGGACTTTGTGCAAGGAGAGGCTCCAGAGCTCATAAAGTTGGCTAGACAATTGCAGTGATCTATGGGGACTGACCAACACCTTTCTGAACCCTGAGGCTCATAAGTTAGGAGAACAACCAGAGTGTAAGCTCTGGATCTGACATTAGGAAAAAATCAGATGTAAAACAAAGTTAAAGCTGCAGTGGTCATGGTGGTAATGTATTGTTCGTCGGAGGTCTGTAGAATTAAAAAAGATTGTCACTGGAGTGGAAGGATTCAAGTTTAAATGCCTTTTGTATTTAAAGAAGTGTGACGTTAACAGCATACCCTTGAATGTCATTATTTAATGATCTTCTAGACTTACATAATCTCCCCTTTCTTGTAATTAGCGTGGCAAGGATCAGGATCAGAAAAGCCTCATATCCAGCAAATGTAGAAATTAAATATTAATAGGAGGTAGAAATTGACAATTCTAAATTGATTGATAAATATACGATGGGCTTTCATTCATTTTTTTTTTTAAGGCCATAGGTGACAATAAAGAATATTTATCCTTTGGACAGTTCTAAGAATATATGAGCTGTAGTTTGTCTTCCTTGACTCACAATTCCATACATTTAGGAAAAAAGGGCCATTGAACTTCATAAATTATCTTCTCAAAAAAATCCTTTACTTCACTGTTCTGGATATTAAGGCGCAGAGAGCATAAGTGAGTTATATCCTGAAAGTGGGCATAAGCCAGGAATAGATCTCAGCTGTCCACATGTCACTGTCATAAATAACTACAAGAGGTTATTTGTTATTTGTACTCTTTTTTTATTTCCAGAAAGAAAAGTTGATATAAATTCTTGGATGACTGGCTATTCCCCAGCATATGATTTTTTAACTTTTTTGAGTAAATGAAGAAATCCCTTAGCTTTTTAAACAAATATTTACTGATGCCATATAGGAATTTTGCTAGCTGTAGGTACTGGGTATGTAGAGATATATACATCAAGGATATTAACAAAGAAATGGACTTCATTCCAATACCACCTATGAGTGGGTTTAATTTTTTCCGTTCCTCATAGCTCATTGGCTACTGCATAGATTCTCACATGCTGAGTGAGATGTCTTGAGATAGACAGCTTGCTTCTGATGGTCAAAATAGTGTCAGGACCTTCTGGAGCACATCAGTAGATGCCTACATGAAGGTTGATACGTGTTTCTACATAAAAGCTGACACACAGCTTATCAGAGGAAGTAATAAAATGGGTTTTGTTACTTATCTTCCTCTGATAAGCTGTGTGATTTTGAGCAAGTCACATTTTCTCACTGAACCTTGGTTTTATCAAGTAATGTTTCCATTTCCTTTTTTTCTTGAGTTGGGATCTCACTCTCTCTCCCAGGCTGGAGTGCAGTGGCATGATCACAGCAGCCTCGACCTCAAGGCTCAACCAATCCTCCCACCTTAGCCTCTGGAGTAGCCAGGCTTAGAGGCATGTGTCATCATGCTGAGCTAATTTTTAAATTTTTTGTAGAGACAGGGTTTCCCTATGTTGTTCAGGCTGGTCTTGAACTTTTGACTTCAAGCGATCCTCCTGCCTTGACCTCCCAAAGTGCTGGGATTGCAGGCATGAGCCACTGCACCCAGCCTCTGGTTATTTTTGCTTCTAATGAACAGTGGGTGATTACAAGAATCTATCATCAAGGATTGACTAAAATATAAGAATTATATCTAAGATGTTGAGCAGATGACATTTATAAGTTTAGTTATTTTAATTATAAATGTAATTATAGTTTTAGGTCCTTGAAAGAAAAGCATTTTTACTGAGTAATTGCTCATTTTATCATGGTGTTAATAGGCATTAAGGCCAGGGGCTTTTCCTTTTATTGGCCGCACGGGTGATGTTTCTTCATTACTCCCCTGAATTGCTACATTGAAGGACATGGTAGTAATGCTATTGCCCCAAGAAGGGCAGGTTGTGTAAACTATTAAGGGATTCCCTAGACTGAAAAAGAGAGAGACAGCTGAATTCTACTGTCTGTCCCACTATTTGTTAGATTTTGGGTAAACAAATTCACTGAACCCAAGTTAGTACAATCGTAAAATGAAGTGATTGTGCCCGGTTTATTTCAGCACCGTTTTTCATAGCTAGAGGACTATAGTTTGCTCCTTTCACTAGGGTACTTCTTACTGTGGCCTGCTGGGTATGCTCTGGAGTGGGAATAAACTTGGGTTTTATCCCCTTATGCCTTGGACTGTTAACATTCCTACTAGAACATTGTCTGGGTGAGTATTGGAGACCTCATCTCGTAGATGAAACTTCCACTAGCATCTATTTGTGATGCCTGTTACGGATACTGGAATTGTGTGCCACATCTATTTCCTAAAGATCATGCTAACTCCTAGAGTGTTTCTTGTTGTCAGGTGGTTTGGCACAGTGATGAGGATTATTCCTCCCCTTTAATATGTTGGGAGAGAGTTAAGGTGTGGGAGGAGTCTAGGGTGAATACCTGAGTTTTGTCTTGATGTGCATCATATATATTATGCATCAAGTATCAGTTGTTTGCAAAACACCATCATGTGTGCAATATGCCTGTTAAACAGTAACAAGATATTATTTCAACTATTTCAGGAAGAGAACAGAAATTAAGGGGAAATAAGTAATCAGAGTACACAAAAGTTGAATTTTTTACAAGATAATTTATTACTAACCAACAATTCCAGAATTTGAACATATACCTGCTGGATTGAGAGTGTATCCCTGAAAAGACAAAAGGTAATATACCATAATAACATTAAAATTAGGAAAATGTATTTTAGATAGTATCTTGTCAAACATCTTAAATTGACAGCCAGAGATTGAATGTTTAATCTTCCCAAGGCCAGCAAGTATCAGCACTACAATATATATAAGCAGGAGTCTCTAGCTACCAACCCAATGTTCTCCTCACTAAAGAGACATTTTTTTTCATTCCAATTTTCTTACGTTCTCTAAAACCAAAAGTGATATAGACCAATGGAACAGAACAGAGGTCTCGGAGGCAACACAACATATCTACAACCATCTGATCTTTGACAAACCAGACAAAAACAAGCAATGGGGAAAGGATTCCCTGTTCAA
>NW_016107466.1:5442962-5448140 GCF_001604975.1 Cebus imitator | reverse complement strand
ACTATGACTGCTACTGTTTTACTCTGAGTCATTTTCAGTGTGTAAATTGTGCATATTTGGATAGTTTGCAAGCTTCTGCAATCTGTATCTGGTACTATCCTGTCTAGCTATAAAACCATGCGAATAGTGAAAAATGCAATTCCTTTGAATTTGTCTAATACCTGGATAAGGGCCGATTATTGACAGAATTGTGAAACCCTATTGAATATTTACTTGTATGGACAGTGATGATATGAGCTTCTTAAGCTCACCAGAAGAATATATTTTTAGTATCTTTATTGTCTTGATTTTAAGGTAAAGTAATACCTATTTTGTAATGACTTTTCTGTATCTATCACTAAGAATCTTAAATTATTCTCTTATTCAGTCCAGGGACAAATAAGGCAGAAAGAGGGATTAGATCAATTAAATAGATGATTAACTGTGAGGAAGAGCTTTATCAACTCTTAGCAAGGGTTCAGACAGTCAGACATCATATACCAGGCAGAGAGAGAGAAAAGTCGCTTCTCTAATTTAGAGAAGGACACAGATGGCTGCAATTTAGGATCTTGAATAGTTCTTTGAAAGGCAAAACAAACAACAAATAAATAAACAAAACCAAATATGACTAGAAATAGAGATCTCATTGAAGACTTTTACATGTAGGTCCCTACTCTGAATGCTCCGTCTACTGATTCCCAAAGGACCATTTTTCTTTTAGCAAGCTACAGAAATTTGGTTCTTTGGGGAAAGAAAAATACTTTGTAAACTCACTTCCTCCTTTTGCTCTGGTTTTTTTTAAAAAGCTGCATATCAGAAAGACTTTGTGTGTAAATATTTTAGAATAAAAATTGTACAGTACAACTGTGTTTTGCTTTAAATTTTAAAAACTCAGAACAATATGATTTAATAAATAAGCAACTTAGAAAGGAGATACTCAAGAACACAGGTCAGCAAATTACATCCCTCTGGCCAAACTGCTCTGCCCGAAAGCTAAGAATAGTTTTTAGATTTATAAAGGTTGTAAAAAAAAAAAAAAAAAAAAAGAGAGAGAGAATATAAGTACATGTCCCACAAAATCTGAAATATTTGTTGTATGATCCTTTACAGTAAAGAGTTGCTTTGACTCCTGATTTTGAACATTTAAAAAATATTTAAGCTTTACAACTTATTTCATTTATATTCTTTTAAAAATATTTTTCCATGAATTATTTTACTTGAGGTTACCTCTTGGTGTAGATAAATTGTTAATAGCCCCATTTTATAGTCAAGAAATTGAAATTAAGTGATGCATCTATGATGACTTAACTTTTCAAATATATAGATAATATGAACCTTTACATTGTATTTCCTACTTTAGGGCATTATCATCAATGATAACATAAGGTAATATTTAGTCTCTACATCAAAATATTACATCAAAATGCATAAATCTTCTATTTATATTCAAATAATATAATTTATACAAATAAAATATAAATAAAACTTGATTTGAGAAAAATCTGTATAGCAAAACCTACATGGTTTTTTTGTTTTTGACATGAGTCAATTATGAACTAAGCATGTACTATTATTGTTAAAAATAGTTTATAGATAAAGATTATCATAGTCCCTTGGGGACAATTTACTCCTGCTGAAGATTCAAAACTGTGAGAATTACAGAAAAGCAAGGGGCATTTAATAATACACATCTGAACAGTGAATATGTTCCTATAAGAGACAATTAATCCTAACTAGATTTATTTAATATGAAAACAAAATATATTCAGAAGATAAGAGACTTACTGCATAAAAGAAAGATAAGATTCACTGTGTTCCCTGGATCAATAATTGCAATTATTCAAAATATGTGATGAATTCTGAAAACAGCTGAATATTGGAAAACTTCCTAAATGACACACACCAAGTGAGTAAGAGACACTTTGTCTTCATTAGAATATAATCAATAATGTGGAGGATGATTTAAGAAGCCTCATTAGCAAATATGTAAATTACACAAAGCTAAGAGAGGAGTATCCCTCTCAATGGTAACAAGTTTTATCAATCTGTTATTTCAATATACTTTTTTTTGAGACAGTCTTGCTTGATTCCAGGCTGGAGAGCAATGGTGTGATCTTGGCTCACTACAACCTCTGCCTCCCGGGTTCAAGCGATTCTCCTGCTTCAGCCCCTTGAGTAGCTGGAATTACAGGCCCCACCACCGCACTGGGCTAACTTTTGTATTTCTAGTAGAGATGGAGTTTCATCACGTTGGCCAGGCTGATCTTGAACTCCTGATCTCAGGTGATCTGCCTGCCTCAGTCTCCCAAAGGGCTGGGATTACAGGCTTGAGCCACTGGACCCTGAATGCACCCAATCTCGTCTGTTCTAATGTACTTTAATCTTTCATAACTTTTGCCTAAAAATTTTAGTTAACTAGCAACCATGAAGTTTCAAACTATCAGTTGCAAAAATAGCCTTATTAGACATTTTCCCTGATATATGGCATGGTTGTTGTCTTAAGTGATATTTTTAAATGTATATGTTAACAAAAGCACAGTCCCAGTTTACATAGCACCAGGTATTAAATTTATGATTAAATAAATTTTAAAAATAAAATGATAACTTACATAAAGCGTGTAAACAAATCCCCATCCTTGGCCTGTCAGTGTACTCTGGCAAATAGGGTTATTAAACATCGAATGTGTTATTACAGATGATTAATTGCAGTCAGTTTTGGGGGTTAGGTAATGCTTGGTATACTAGGGTAGATGGAAAATACAGAAGTTACAGTACTTATATAATTTATTGTAATATTTAATTATAGTATTTATTTTATTATTATTTATACCATAATTATAAATCTGAATATTTATCATTTGATCCTTGCATTTTAAGTTCTAGATGAGAAACAACCTAAATTATTATACTTTGGCCACTTCCTACGGATCTATACCCTGGACTTTGTCATCTAGCTCTGAACATTCTGATGGTGAAAAAGAAAGGGAATGACCATACAGTAAAAAAATTGCTTTTCATTAACCAAAATAAGGTTTGCTTAAGACATACGCACATCCAGTATCATCTTTATTCTGTTTCCATTCAATCCTTTTTCTAAAGGTCATTGCGGATCCAAAAACTTCTTGAGATTTCTCTTACCCAAACTTTCTATATAAGTCCCAGGGCAGCTGTGACAATTGTTTGCTATGACTTTCTGAACCCAGGAACAATAACAACGAAAACTTGAGGAATTTAGTAAAGAAAGTTTTGAAAGTAAAATATTTAGCCCCAAACATTTAGCTCGCCACTTTGCAAATTTTCTTCTTGTATTATATGCAACATAATATTTGGAAGTATTTACACGGTAGAATGGTTAAATCTAGTTAATTAACAAGTACATTTCCTCACATGGCTATCATTTTTGTGGGGAGAACACTTAATTCATCCACTCTCTTAGCATTTACAAGAATACAACATATCTTCGTAAACTGTAGTCACCATGCCGTACATATAGAGCACCCTTGATGTAACTAACTCATCTTAGAAAAAGACTCCATTTTATATTTCATAGGGCACTTTGCCAATAAGGATGTTTTGTTTAATAAGCAAATAAAATAAATAACAAGTGCATCCAACCAGAGAGGGACCCAAACAAGGACACTCTTCTACTCCGAGTTCTCACCAGAGGACTCCGTGGCTATAAAAGACCAAGCCTCCGCAGCTCATAATGACCACCTTAAATGACATCTTCTTACAGTCACTTATGATAAGAATTTGTTACCTGCCAGCCAGGTGCAGTGGCTCACGTCTGTAATGCCAGCACTTTAGGAGGCCAAGGCAGGTGAATCACCTCAGGTCATGGGTTCAAGACTGGGTCATGGGTTAGTAGACTTCATATGTTAGCTATTGTGAATAATTCTGAAATAACTATGCAAGTGCAGATATCTCTTCAGCATACTGATATCATTTCCTTTGGACATATGCTCAGTAGTGTGATTGCTGAATCATATGGCAGTTCTATTTTAAATTTTATTGAAACTATCATACTGTTTTCTATAATGGCAGTACCAATTTACATTACCACCAGTGTTTTCAAGGGGTTTCTTAACTCCACATCCTCCCCAGTGCTTAATATCTATTGTCTTTCTGATAATAGCGATTCTAGCAGAAGAAGGGCTATTATCAGAAAGACAGGTGCAGTTGGCAAGAGAAAGAAATAGAAATCATCCAAATTGGAAAGGAAGAAGTAATATCATCACTGTTTACAGATAACATGATCTTATATATAGAAATCCCTAAAGACACCACCAAAAATTGTTAGAATTAATAAACAAATTCAGAAAAGTTGCGGAATACAAAACCAACACACAAAACCTGTATCTACATACTAACACAGGACCCACTGAAAGAGAAGTCAATAAAACAATCTTATTAAAATAGCTAAAACAAATACTTAGATTAAGAATAAACTTAAGGAGGTAAAATAATCTCTATTCTGAAAACTATAAAACATTAATGAAAGAAAGTAAAGAAGATAGAAACATGTTTGTTCATGGATTAGAAGAATTAATATTGTTAAAATGTCTATATCATTCAAAGTGATCTACAGAATCAATGCAATCTCTATCAAAATACCAATTAGATCCTTCACAGAAATAAAAAAAAAAATCTAAAATTTGTGTGGATCCAAAACGACCCCTAATAGCCAAAGCAGTCTTGAACAAAAAGAACAAAGCTGAAGGCTTGGCACTACCTGACTTCAAAATACACGACAGTTATAGTAACCAAAACAGCATAATACTGACATAAAAACAGACATAGGGTAATGAAAGATAATAGAGAGACTAGAAATAAACCTCTATTTCCAGTCAATTCGTTTTCAACAAAGGTGCCAAGAATACACACTGAGGAAAAACAGTCTTTTCAATAACTGGTGTTGGGGAATGCAAAAAATGAAACTATACTCCTATCTCAGTATATAGAAAAATCAGGCCAAAATGGATGAAACATTCAAATGTAACACCCTAAACTATGAAAACTTGATGATACTGGTCTGGGCAATGCTTTTCTGGATATGATTTCAAAAGCATGGACAATAAAAGCAAAAATAGACAAATGAGATAAAATCAAACTGTAAAGCTTCTGCACAGAAAAAAAAAAAAAAATCCACTCAACAGAGTGAAGAGACCACATACAGAATGGGAGAAATATTTGCAAACT
>NW_016107466.1:5402734-5442897 GCF_001604975.1 Cebus imitator | reverse complement strand
AAAAAAAAAAAAAAAAAGACATACAAATGGCCAGCAGGTGTAGGAGGAAATGCTCAATATGACTAATCATCAGGGAAATGCAAGTCAACACCATGGTGAGAAGCTCTTTTTAACATATGTAATTCAAGAAATTGTAAAGGGGGCAACAAAGTAAACAAAAGAATGTGGAAGCAAAGTAGTATTAAAGTAATATTAATGTTACAAGCATAAGTGTGCAATGAGAAAGCATGAAAGCAATAGAAAATATGATCAGAAACATTTCCTTCTTTGAGGAGAGTAACTAGATAGACAATTTGGCAAGATAGTGGAACAAACTTAAATAATATTTTAAAATAGGTATAGTGAAGATCTTCACTACTGTTATAATCACTGTATAATCTCTCTGTGTAGAAGCTATAGCATTAGATTTAAATTTTTAAAAATATAAGTAGTATAAGTAACTTGATTTCAGATCTGATAAAAGTAGGATATGATAGAGCAGTTAAAGACCAACAATGTACAATGCATAAAATTTATATGATTATGTCACTAGAGAGAAAAAAATTAGTAACATTTATCATGAAAAAGTTTAATTCTATTCTGTGTGTATCTATAAATACACTGTTTTTTAGTTTATTCTAAATTCTTGTTTTTATATCAGTCTTTTCCCTATTCTATTTTCATTATTATATTTTTAAAAAATAGTTTCAACTTTTATGTTAGCTACAGGGGGTACATATTCAGGTTTGTTATAGGAGAGTATCACGTATGTATGTATTCAATGTTACTGAAAGGTAAAGAAAGTACGACACTGAATTGTAAAATGTTCATGCATTCTCTAATGCTTACTAAAGGCAGTAACAAGATAAGCTAACTATAAAACTTGTATTTTTAACAATGTATTGAGGTCTTACCAAAAGCATAACACTCAGTATGAATATGAAGTGTAAAGATTTTCAAGGGTGTTAGTCATCATTATTCACATATATTTGTCCATATAATGTAATCTTTAAATATCACAAATGTTTCTTTTAGAACTAATAAGAAACAAAGATTGCTAATTTTAAGTTTAGTTTACAAATATCAACAGCAACAAACAGTTAAAATATATTTTAAAAGTGTTATTTTGATCACAATAAATATCATAATGGTACCTAGGAAAAAATGACAATAGATGGATAACTTTATAAAAAAACTTTATTAGAGAAAATAATGAGTTTTTAAAAGGAACAAAAATTATTGCTTATTTATGGAAGAGAAAATCTATTATTATAAAGGTGAATTCTTAAAATTAATCTATAGTGAATTAAAATTCAAATAAAAATCTCAATTAGGTTTTCTATTGTAACTTGACATAATTCCAAGAGTACAATGGAAGGGCTAAATTAATATTGTGAAGAATAAAGGGAGAAAATACCTCTTGACAGATATCAAGTTTCATGTTAAAGCTAAAGTAATTAAACAGTATTTTATTGTGCAAGAAGGAATAAACAGATTGCTAGAGCTTGGAAGCAGACTTACTCATATAAATGTAAAGTACTGATTATCCAAAAATGTTGGTGGGAGAATTTCTATTCATATGGAAGTTGGGTAGAAATTTTGCTCTTTCCAATACACAAAAAATAAATTTATTTTAGTTGTATTAAAAATCATAGAATAGGCTGGGCATGGTGGCCCATGCTTATAATCCCAGCACTTTGGGAAGCTGAGGCAGGCAGATCACTTGAGGCCAGGAGTTTGAGACAAGCCTGGCCAACATGGTGAAACCCCGAATCTACTAAAAATACCAAAATTAGCCTGGCATGGTGCTGGGTGCCTGTAATTTCTGCTGCTTTGGAGGCTGAGTTAGGAGAATCGCTGAATCTGGGAGGCTGCACTCCAGCTAGGCAATAGAGCGAGACTTGGTCTCAAAATAAATAAATAAATAAATAAATAAATAAAAGAACTAATTAAAAATAGAATACACTTATTTCAGTATAGTACAAGAATTTTTTAAAAAGAAAAGCACAAAACATTAAGGCAATATTGTTTGCAATCATAGTTTTTTGTATAGTGTTAATTTTAAGGTCATCAAATTTGCCAATTAAATAAACCTTAGTTTTGCATGCCTGAGTTTTGTTGCATAGAAGGCAGGCATATTTCTTCTGAGGTCGCTTTATAAGACTTGTCTCTACACGCAGCTCTCTCATTATATCCTAATTCCTAATTAAAAGTGCTGCTTCCATGTGTTTGGGATAGAAGATTGAATTATATGGTTGCTAAGTGCTTTCCCAAATTGGTACATCATAGTTGGAAACATTCCACACTTAACATCCTGTGGTTTACAACTATAGTTACCAATTCAGCAACTGAGAGAAATATGTTCTAATATTGACTTATTTCTGCATCTGCAGAAAGGGCAAGATAAGTCATCTATTATAGCTGCATTATCACATAAAACTTAAAATCACCACTCACTGGTGATAGCAATACAGGTTCAAGGGAGTGGAGCTTTAGCTATGAGCAGTTGCTCATCAGATACATGGCTGGAGGAGAACTGAGTTATCTTGATGTTAGAACAGATAGGAGTACTGTGTGACAGCAAATCAAGAAACAACCCTATAAAATATGAAACCAAATTTCTGGGGACAGAGGCTTTCCACAAATTCATATCATTTGAAGCATAATTTTTGAATATATTGAATTTTCTTGAAAGGCTCATTCTTTTAATATAACTTTTCCTATACCCAAACTTGTTTTTTTCTTCCTGAGAACTATCCTCCAGAACACAAATTTGATTGCTTTTCTTCATGATAGACAATAGTCAAAAATTTAAAGGATATTCATAATGTGAAAAAAACCTCTGTTCTTGTTTTAGAATTGGTGTCAGCAAACTTGAAAGGAGATAAAATTAGGCTTTCTATGGAGGAAGGCGTATTATACAGAACAGCAAAGTTACCTAAACATATAAATGTAATGTTGCTGAACCATGGTGGTGTAATCAGGCTAGCCCCATTGGAATGTAAGCTATAGGGGGGCACTAATCAAGTCTGCTGTGTTCTCCATTGTATACTGATGATGCAGCACAGTGCTGGACACATATTAGACTCTCAAGAAATTATGAAATAAATACACAAATGAGATAGCAAATTTGGGAGGCATTTCCTAAGTTGTTTCAGTAGCATTTATCTTTTTTTCCTAATAAATGGAATAATTCTTTTGTAGGTGAACTGTTTCCCTCTAGGGTTTTATATAAAGATAATGCTTTCTAGCAAGGTTGTTTTCCTACATTTTCCCTTATCCTAACATCATCAGGGTAGAGATTTTGTGACTTTTGCCTATTTTTATGTTATTTAATGGATATTTTTTGTCTGATCTGCATGAAATTTTGTATGATCTTTCAACACTCATGAGCACAAATAATGATAATATAAATGAAGAGCATAAATTTACTTAGAATTAAATAATAGGCATGCCAGTTTGTTTTATTTCATTTAATACACACAGGTATTATTTCATTTAATACACACAGCAATCCCTTAGTAGACATGATTTACCATTTCACAGATGCTCAAACTGAAGCTAAGGGAGATTTGATAAACTTGACAAACTCTCAGAATTAATAAGTGCTTAATTTAGTGATGAACCAATTTAGATATTTCAAAGCCTTTGCTTTTAATACTTTCGTTTGTTCTTTATGTGGATTTTCTGAGGAAAACTCATGTCTTTTTTTGTTATTCAGTAGAATGAGGATGAATGATTTAGGGTGAATTAGAACAAAATTGAGTCAACAACAAACTGAGAAGTAAAAGGGAAGTTTCCATGCCTTAGATTTTTCTGCCCTTTTGCAGAAGACATACTACATGTGGCCAACAATCATGTGAAAAAAAGCTCAGCATCACTGAACATTAGAGAAATGTAAATCAAAACCACAACGAGATACTATGTTACAACAGTCAGAATGACCACTGTTAAAAAGTCAGAAAATAACAGATGCTGGTGAGGTTGCAGAGAAAAAGGAATGCTTATATACTGTTGATAGGAGTGTAAATTACTTCAATCATTATGGAAGACAGTGTGGCAATTCTTCAAAGTTCTAAAAACAGAAATACCATTCAACCTAGCAACTCCACTACTAGGTATATACTCAAAGGAATATATGTTTTTTCTATTATGAAGACACATGCATGCATTTGTTCATTGCAGCACTATTTGCAATAGCAAAGACATGCAATCAACCTAAATGCCCATCAATGATAGACTAGATAAAGAAACTGTGGTACATATACACCATGGAACACTATGCAGCCATAAAAAGGGTGAGACCATGTCCTTTGCAGGGACATGCCTGAAGTTGGAGGCCATTATCCTTAGCACACTAACACAGGAACAAAAAACAAATACCGCATATTCTCACTTATAAGTGTGAGCTAAATGATGAGAACACAGGGACACATAGAGGTGATAACATACACTGGTGCCTGTTGGATGGTGGATAGTTGGGGCAGGGTTAGGAAAAATGACTAATTGGCACTAAGTTTAATACCTAGACAATGAAACAATCTATACAACAAACACCCATGACCCATGTTTACCTATGTAACAAACCTGCACATGCTTTCCTGAGCCTAAAGAAAAAGCCCTTTGCTTTGCATTGTACTCATAATGAGAGCAGAAACAGTGAGCATCAGTATGTTACCTACCACCAAATAGAGTTTAGCACATGTGCTTTGGAGAATCATTTAGCAGCATTCAGATCCCATGCTTTCAGCCTCTCATCTCCTATCATTTTATTTTCAATCAGCTTCAGGACAAAGTGATAGGGAAACTGAGTCAGATGAGAAGCTGTGTGTAAGTAACTCAGAAGAAGCAAATTTTTCACCTATGCATTTGGAGTCTGTGAGATCCTGCCTGTTGGTTCTGCTGTCTATGACTGGCATGCATTCTGGCTAGAAAAATAAAATACAATAAACACAACTTAAAGTAGCTCATACCCCTGCAAGCAAAGCTCTTGTAGTACTTTGTCTTGCCACAGGTGCCTATTAAAGAGTCACAGCACTCATGAGCTGAAACAGCTAAGCCAAATAGCCCCACATAAGGCATTTGACTTATCAGCTCAAAATTCATAGTCAGAATACTTGCAGCACAAATCTGCAAATTTGTACTCAGGTTAAGAAAGCTTAAATCATCTGAAATATTGACATTGTATATCTCTTAGAGCTAAAATCTTCATATTTTCATTAATTCCAGTCATTAACAAAGGGTATTCATTGTTTGCTTTTGCCAGCATATGCACATTTTTATTCCAGTTTAATTTAAAAAAGAGAAATCTATGATGCCATAGTGTTTGGAAATTATCACCATAATTTTTATGGTTGACATAGGTGTTCATGAAAGTAATTATGCTGAATTCATCCTTCAACATAATAAAAATAGATGATGTTCACTGAACATTTGTTATGGGTTAGGCACTGTGCCAAACACTTAGCATACGGTAACTCATTTGATGTTCTTACCACCCCATATACAAAGTAGTCTTTATAATTCTTCCCTTACAGAAGAACTAATGGAAGCTTAGAGAAATGAAGTGATTTGCTCAAGTTTACACATTTAGCAAATGGAATAAAATCAGAGTTCTAATTCAGGCAGTTGATTTTACATCCTGTGTTCATACAACTGTGTTATAATGCCTGTGAATACAAATTTAAAATAGTAAATTATTAAAACAAAAACTAAAAAAATACTTTTAATTCTCCATCTTCATTTGTTGATTTCAGTTACTCTTTCTTATAATTTCCCCTTACACAAGAATCATGTACGCATATTTGAAATGGTGTCCTTGGCCAGGCATGGTGTCTCATGCCTATAATCCTGTAAAGAAAAAAAAAAAGAAATAGTATTCTATATATATTTTATAGTTTTTTATTTAAGCAAATTACACAGTTTTTATGACAATATTATTTAGGAAGCCGTAATTGTAATGTTTGTTTAAATTTTTATCAAGTGGAAGATGATTTAATTGTTCATTCCCCTCTCCTTGAACTTACAAGTTATTGCCAACTCAGTAGTGTTATATATGAAGTTTTACTTTGTAGTATTTCCTTAGAACAAGCTACCAGAAAAGTAACTCTTGAGTCATGTTCTACTTTTTTGTATAGGTGTACAAAGTGCATTTATATATGAATGACATTTGCCCCTTCTGAATTTATTCTATTTTTTATTTTTGTGCGTTCATACTAAGTGTATATATTTATGGGATACATGAGATGTTTTGATATAGGCATCTAATGCGAAATAAGCACATCATGAAGAATCCCCTCAAGCATTTATCTATTGTGTTGCAAACAATCAACGTATACTCTTTCAATTATTTTCAAATGTATAGTCAAGTTATTATTGACTATAGTCAGCCTGTTGTGTTAGCAAATAGTAGGTCTTATTCATTCTCTCATTTTTGTACGTGTTAACCATTCCCGTCTCTCCTTCACCCCCGCTACTACCCTTCCCAGCCTCTGATAGTCATCCTTTTACTCTCTATGCCCATGAATTCAATTGTTTTGATTTTTCGATCCCACGATAAGTAAGAACGTGCAATGTTTGCCTTTCTGTACCTGGCTTATTTCTCAAAGGAAGACATACAAATACCAAACAAACAGGCATATGAAAAGGTGCTCAACCTCACTGATCACCAGAGAAATGCAAATCAAAACTATAATGAGGTATCATCTCACCCCATTTAAAATGGCTTATATCCAAAAGATAAGCAACAACAAATGCTAGTGAGGATGCAGAGAAAAGGGAAACCTGAATTTTTTTTTGCATTGCTATAAAACACTGATTGCTTTTATGAACATCTGTTTGTGGCATCTGCTTGACATAAATTGAAGGGCTTCTCTGGTTAAATTGGTCAGTGAATATGTTCTGTTTCCTCTCTCACTGCTATATTTAAGTGCCCCTTGATCTTGGTACCCTATTGAACTTTTCTAATAGGGGCTGACTTGTTCTTTGCCAAGATGTAGCAGTAACTATGTTTAACTACAAGAACATTTTTAATAATTATCATCTGTCATCATGAAGACTATGCAAATTAACTACATAAGGAAAATGCTTCTAAAGCATGATATAGTTCTTTCATAAAATTTAATAAATGTTTATCTTCATAAGAACTCAAAAATAAAAAGTAAGTAAAATAACCTCCTGATAATAATTTTTAAATCTAAAACACAGAAATAATTAAATGGGCTTAAATTCACTCAGCTTGTAATTGCAACCAATGAGGAGGAGCCTCAGAAAGAATCTTATATTATATCCTGCGTTAACTTGGCCTGCCTTTTTCACTGTGGGTGTTGCTGCAGCAAACAGCTATACACAGTAATTCTGTTAAATATGCAAACCTGGAAATAGGAGAAAGTGAATACTTCGTGGGACAGCTCCTCAATAAGTGCTGGTGTATAAGTCCCAGCTGTTCACATCGGTGACCAGATCATACTTTTGGGTTTGTTTTTCCTCTATCCCATTCTCCTCTTTTGATTCCCTGAATCCTATTCTTGGAATAATTTCCAAAATTAAACTACCTGCATTAAAATGTTTGCTTGCATTTTCTATTTGGAAAAACCTAGGCTAGAACATGGAAAGTCTGTGTATCTAATTCAGATGAATTGAAAACTTCAAAGGGAGATCTTAAGATGAAAATTTTGAAACTCAGGAGAAATGATAGAGGTTTTCAATCTAGGCATGTTTATTCTTCTTTATTTTCCTTATGAGCTCAGTGCAAAACATTAAGATGAAAAATTGTGGACTTTTAAAAAAAACTTACTAATACTTTCAATCCCTAGAAGCAATGGTGGTTTGTATGTTGATATCCAGTTTTGTTCATGCAAATAAATATATTTTCTTTATAAAACTTCATGAACTATATTGTGCATAAACATCATTTGTGTTCATCCTTACGCTGTGTAAACTTTAAAATGGACCTTATATTTGCATTGTTATATTGTGTTACATGCATTTGCCGATTTATTTTACTTTTCCCCTATTTTTGGACATTATCTATAGATCTATAAATATTATCATTGATATAATATTTAGAGAAATATAATCAAAATAAAATGACAAGTGGGCCACATTTCTGCTGGAAATGTTGTATTACATTATATTTCAACCAGTGGTGTATGAGTTCTCCCTTTGCTGTTACTGTTGCAGTTGTTCTGTGTGTATGTGTGTATAATTTGAAGGGAAAGTGGTATCCATATTTACTCTTTGGCATTTACATGGCTGTTGGTAAAGTTGAGAATTACTTCAAGCTTTTCATTTGTTATTAGCTAATTCTACTTTTTATTTTTTTGAATTAGCCTGTTTTCTTAAGCAATTCAAATTTAAAAAAAGTTCTATCAAAAGTTCATAAAACAAAATAGAGGAAAAGGACAAGATTAGTGCCCTCAATAAAGGTGACTGTGATGGTTAATACTGAGTGTCGACTTGATTGGATGGAAGGATGCAAAGTATTGTGCCTAGGTGTGTTTGTGAGGTGTTGCAAAAGGAGGTTAACATTTGAGTCAATGGACTGGGAAAGGCAGACCCACCCTCAGTCTGGGTGGACACAATCTAATCAGCTGCCAGTTCAGCCAGAATAAAAGCAGGTAGAAGAATGTGAAAAGACTAGACTGGCTTAGCCTCCCAGCCTACTTCTTTCTCTGGGGCTGGATGCTTCCTGCCCTTGGACATTGGACTCCAAGTTCTTCAGTTTCTGGACTCGGATTGGCTTCCTTGCTTCTTAGCTTGCAGATGGCCTATTCCCCAAATCAGGATTCCCTGGCAAATAGGAGATCTATCTATCTATCTATCTATCTATCTATCTATCTATCTATCTATCTATCATCTATTATTTCTGTTCCTCCAGGGAATCCTGACTAATACAGGGACCTAAACCGCTAAACCCCCTGCACACAACACAAACACACACACACACACACACACACACACACACACACACACGCACAGACAGGTATTTAAAACATACTAAACCTATGAAAGACAAATTGTCCCAGCCAGTATTTTAATCTTGAGTGAACTTAAGAAAAGAAAATTTTAAGAACTGTCACTAGAAAAAGAAGAATGAAAGGAAAAAATAAAGGCTATCGAAGTATTTCATATCTTAACTGGCCAACACACACATATACGTTAAGCACATACAAACTTCTTTTCATGCAGAAATCTGAAGAATATGAGTAGAAATGGATATTAAAACTGTAGAATAATGGTGTAAGGAACATGAAGTTTGATCACGATGAATTTATTAATATGGGCCCACTAAGCAGAATTTCTGGACTCCATCTTGCAGGTCAAAGGGTAAGAAAGTGCTCTCATGGTTTGTTTGATTGTTTGGCCGAAACATGGCTGAAAGGTAGCCTACATTAAATGAAGTTGAAATTCTCGAGCTGCCTTCATATACTGGAGGGAGGTATCCCAAGGTTTAGGGTGATTGGAATGTTAAGAGGTGATTTATCTTGTAAGACCTGCTCACCCACCCTGCGAGTGTCCGGAGGACACACCTTTCACCATGATTGTGAGAAATAAATTTGTGAGGGAAGCCCCAGAGTCATTAAAGAGCACTGTAGGTCAGAAATTACAGTGGGAGCTGCCATCACCAAACAAGGATCCTTAAATGCAAGGGGGATAATTAGTGTCAGGGGCCAGGTATCAGCACTTAATCATCAAAGACAAGGTGGGCATGACTACCACAATGCACAGGACAGTCCAAGCAGTAATCAGAACAGTCCAACTTGCTGAGACCTATGGCAATGGCTATTTTGTCATTGCGTCCCTAGAAGAGACATAGATGGGCATTCGACTAAATTCTCTGTTGATCTCTATAGACAGAATTTTTAGGTCAAATAAACTAAAGTCTAATTTGAATCACCAAGACAGTGCGATGGCCCCTCAGTCAGTTCCCAGACTTGAACCGGTTTATAGACCTAGAGTCCCTTGAATAAAGGAGAGGCTGGGTCCTTTGCAGGAAGAAGCCTATTACATCAACAAAAATTTAGACTGCTATTACTTCCAGCCTTCCCCAAAAAGACTTGAGGCTTCATATCAGACATTGGGAAAAAGAAATTAATCAGGTTCTTCAGGAACTAGTGGATAATACTATTTCCAAGAGATCCAAAACATCACTGTGGCCCACTGTTTAGAGTTGGGGCTAATGGTTGTCAAGTCATCAATGGAGTTTTAGCTTAGGTCTAAACTAAAACTCATAGTGGGCTCAGTAGTTCTAGAAACCCATACAGTGGCTATTTGCCCAGTTCTGGCATGCATAATTGGAATAGACACATTCTACAACTGACGACATTTCTACATGGCAATGCTTCCTCTTAATACCTGATGACTATCTCATGTAAAACTGAAAATATGTACTTCTTCTTCAAACCAATGCCATGCTCATGAAGTCCTCAGACTTTGAACAATGCCCATTGTTAGGCATGATCTGAATGAAAAGACCACCTAAACAGGCTTTGTGTGAGCAATATGGCTATTTATTCACCCGGGTGCAGGCAGGCTGGTTCCAAAAAGAGAGTCAGTGGAAGACAGTGGGATAGGAGTTGGTTTTATAGGTTTGGGTTTGGCAGTGGAAAGTTATGGAAGTTACAGTTCAGGGTGGTTTTTGTGAGTGGGGGGTGTTACAAGGTCCAAGATCCAGTGTTACAAAGTTGGCTTATCAGGTGAGGTGGAATGGTTGAGGCAGGAACAATGGCAAAATGTTGCAAGGTTGGTTAATCAGGCCCCAGGGTCCAATGTCACAAGGTTGACTCAGACTTTCTGCCTCTGGGAGTCCATCTGGAGATGTACGTGTGGGTCACAGGGGTCCCCATGGAGTAGCCCACGGCACAGTCAGTTCAAAGAACTTTGCATTCCTGCCTTTTTATATTAATAATATAAAGGAAAAAATAAAAATTAGAGAAAGTGGTGGGGGCAGTGAAATTTTGAGGGCGGTACAGAGGGGTGATAGGTGACATTTCTCAGGGTATCTTTGAGCAACATTGGAGATGGCATGGAAATATAAAAATGGGAAAGAATTTAGACTGTTGAGAGATTTGGGGGCAAAGGTTGATACTGGGTTGTTAAAAGGAGCATTTGTCATATTGACTGATTGCTTATAACTTGGATACAATTTTGTAGCAGTTATTAGTTGGAAAAGGCAAGGTCCGAATAAGAGAAGGAGAAAAATGGGTATAAGGGGGGCCTGCTAATGGAAGGGGCCATGATACCCAGTTAGAGTGGCCAGATAAGTCCAGAATAATTATTTGCCTGATTAGCGAGATTTTGGGCCCTGTCTTTAAGTCTTTTGATGGTGTCATATACAAGGCCAGATTGGTTTAGATAAAAGCAACATTCTTCATTTAGGAATAGGGAGAGTCCTCCTTTTTCAGCAATTAGTGGATAGAGTCCTCGACAATTTTGCAGGACAACTGCCACTAAGGAATTAACTTGGGCTTGAAAGACAGATAGTGTTTGAGTTATGTCTGTAATGCTGGCAAAGAAATCATTAGAGAGGCTGAGAAATGTGATGGAAGTAGTAAGGGCTGCTATACCTGTTACAATTGCAGCAATGGAGACCCCTAATCTAACAAACAAGGGGATTAATGGAATGACGACTTTTTTTGCTGCGTAGGAGTTACAAGGGGGACAGGGAGGGGTTCATTTCCATTGGCAAACTGGATTTTGGGAGTAAGGAATATTGAGGTACAGGTGCCTGTCCAGTTAAGGTACAGGTGCCTTGGTAGGAAGACAGAGGGAGGTGGAAGGTAAAATTAAGATACCGGTACCTTTTTAAGAAGGTAGAGGTAGGTGGAAGGGCCATAGAGGGAGTCCTTGACTGAGGCAGAGCTGGAAGTGTAGACCGAAGAGATGAGAAAGTGCTTGGCGGGGGACTGGGGTCTTGTACCCAGATACCAAGGGAACCAGCAAGGGCCATGGCTGTTAGAGGTTGTAGTGGGGTTCGATAGGGTAATCCTGTGGAAGGACAGGTCTTGTTTTCATGGTGTATGAGAAAGCATTTGGTATCTGTGAGTAACCATTTACTTTCATTAACAAAGTTAGGTATGAGCAGTCAGGAAGAGGGGTCTGGATGACAGTCAGATGAACAAGGGGAGGGCAGCCAAGGACGGAGTGAGAGGCAGGGTCTGGAGGTGTAAAAAGATGGGAGAGTTTGCCCAGTCTGCTGATAGGGCAGGGACAGCTGTGTAGGAGGAAGAGGAGAGGGATATGCATAGCCCACAGTTGCTGGCTAAGGAAGGGCTTGAAACAGTTAGGAAAGAGTAGGTTAGGTTGATGGTATGTTGGAGGTAATTAGGTAGGGGTAGAGGGTAGCAGGAGAAGGGGAGCGAGGTTAAGATTCAGTATAAAAGAAAAGAAGAGGACTTCATTGGCATGGAAGAATTGGAGAGTTCTCCGCCACTGAAGATCATCTATCCACTCTAAGAGGGAATTAAGGGTGGCAGCCTGAGGGTAAAACCATGAAATATCAGCTGTAATTGCCTGGAGGAAAAGTAACTGGCAACTTAAACAAAAACAGGGCATGTAAAAGTAAATGAGTACAGTGAATTTGAGCACAGTTAAAAAATAATAGAAACAGAGACTTTCTGAGGTGTGGTTTAAGTAGTGGGGGCAGCTGTGTAAAGGCTTTTTGCAAATAGTTGTGTTAGGAAAAAGATGATTCCTCTTCGGGGATGCAGGTGAGTTTAAGAGAAGCGGGAGCTGTGTTACAATGGGTTCAGGGGTGAATAGTCGTGCGAGGGGTATGTCTGCCAATACAAAACCCTGATTGTTAAGCAAAGAGATGGTGCTGACTTTTGGGGGTCCTATAAAGCAGACAAGTCAGCTAAATGAAGTGGTTTGGGTGACTAGAAAGTTCTGATAGCCGATTGGGGCTTGGAGTTGTAAGGTAAGGTTGCATTAATGAGATAGTAGGTGGCCAAGAGGTAGGCAGGAGGATAGATTGTGTTGGAAGCATAAAGGGGCCTGAAAAGTTAAAACAGTATTTGTGGTTACAGAACCACAAAAATACTGTGTTTGGTTTTGTTATTACCTGTATATGGAGTGATGTTGGAAATGTAGGAGTACAGAAGCTATACTGTGAGTCCTGTTAGGGTATGTTTGCTTATGTTAGTGTGGGATGACTGCATATTTAAGAGTTGAAAGGGGCTTTTATCTTCATAGCGAGGGTGGTAAGTTAGGTGAGTAAGAACCTGTTTTTGCAGGGATGGGAGTGGCAGTATAAGTTGTAGCTGATAGATGCAAAGCCAGCAACCATTTGTTAGCGTAGGGTTGGATTAGTTTAGCAAAGAATGGGTTAAGGGTTTTGTCTAGGTATTTGGAAATACCTCAGCCTAACAAGGGAACTGGACAACAGGATGATTAGGAAAGAATGTGGAAAGGAGTGCTGGCCTAATTGACACCAGACTTGGGAAGTTTTGAGAGGCCTGGAGGCCTTGCCTAATTCTCACAACAGTTATGGAAGCCAAGGAGACGGGTCTTTGGAAAAAAGGCAGCGTGGAGTGGGAGTCCCCCATGTTGATTAAGAAGGGGATAGACTTACCCTCTACTGTAAGAGCTACCTGAAGCTCGGCATCCATGGTGATCCAGGGGGCCTCTGAGATGTTTGGGCAACATCAGTTTTCAGCCGCCAAGCGAGGAGCAGCGCGGTGAGTTGGACAGTCCGACTTCCAGTGGGGGCCTGTGCAGACAGGACAGAGCTTAGGAGGAATCCTGGGCTGTGGGCATTCCTTGGCCCAGTGGCCAGGTTTCTGGCATTTGAAGCAAGGTCCAGGAGGGGCGTCTGGACGCTGCAGTCTGGGAGCTTTGAAGTCTTTGTGAGCCGGTGGTGTGGCTGGAGTTTGTCTTACGGCAGAGGCAAGCATCTGTAGTTCTGAGATGCGCTGCCGCCGGGCAGCTTTTTTTCCCCTATTATTGAATAGCTTGAGGGCAAGGCTAATTAATTCCTGTTGTGGGGGTTGAGGGTCAGATTTCAATTTCTGTAGCTTTTTAAATGTTAGGAGCCGATTGGGTGATAAAATGCATATTAACCATTCTTTAGGGGTGAGAGTAGAGCTAAAGAAGACATTTAAGTCACTCCAGGTGTGGTTATAGGACTGGGTTAGGTATTGGAACTCTTGTATATATTTAGTGGGATCTGATGAAAAGGAGGCTAACTGTTGGCCAATTTGGGAAAGGTTGGATACAAAGAAAGGAACGTGCACTCTAACTATGCCTTGGCTCTAGCCACCTCTCAAACGGGAAAATGTGGGCAGGGGCAGAGGAGTTAGCCACAGGACTAAACTGTAAGCCGGACCGGGTATGAGGTGGGGAGGTAACAGGAGGGGCTTAAGGAGGTGGATTGTGGGCAGAGGAAGAGGAAGAAGGCTGTTTCAGGAGGGGGTTAAGACCTGGATTAGGGCCTGGTTTGGACAGGTGGGAGGAGAAATGTCGAAAGAGTTGATGGACAAGGAGGATTCTGAGTCACTGGCAGAAGCAGAAGGGGCAGATGGAAGGGAGAGAAGGAAAATTTTGTATGAGTTGCATTGAGAGCAGAGATTAGAAAGGGATTGGAGTGTAGCAAATGCCTGGACATCAGATACCTCAGACCATTTGCCCATTTGTTGACAAAAATTATGTAGGTCTCATGGAATAGAAAAATTGAAAGTGCCATTTTCTGGCCATTTGGAACCATTGTCTCATTTGTGTTGAGGCCAGGCTGTGTTATAGAAAAAAGTGGACATTTAGGTTTCAGATCAGGCGACAGTTGAAGAGGTTTTAGATTTTTTAGGATGCAGGCTAGAGGCAAAGACACAGGAGTAGAGGGAGGAATATTGCCACTGGCGAAGGAGGTAAGTTTTGAGGAGAGAGGAAGAGATAAGGAGAATGAGAGCAGCTACCAGGGTTTTAGGTAGGGGTCCCTGACTGAGTCCTGGGCTGTAACATGGGTGAGTGGTCAATTGACCAGACACCAAGGGAATACTATCTTCCTGAGTTTGTGATCAGCATTGGAGTTTTTTTGAGCTCACAGATAAAGAGTGTCTCCTTTGCTTCTACTTAGAAGAAAGATTTTTTTTTTTTTTTTTTTGAGACGGAGTTTCACTCATGTTACCCAGGCTGGAGTGCAATGGCGCGATCTCGGCTCACCGCAACCTCCGCCTCCTGGGTTCAGGCAATTCTCCTGCCTCAGCCTCCTGAGTAGCCGGTATTACAGGCACGCTCCACCATGCCCAGCTAAGTTTTTGTATTTTTAGTAGAGACGGGGTTTCACCATGTTGACCAGGATGGTCTCGATCTCTTGACCTCGTGATCCACCCGCCTCGGCCTCCCAAAGTGCTGGGATTACAGGCTTGAGCCACCGCGCCCGGCAGAAGAAAGATTTAAAGAAAGAGAGAGGGAGAGAGAGAGAGGGAGAGATTGCTTACCCGATCTGAAGGTGGCAAGAGGGCTGTTGGGCTGGTCTGATGTGCTGAGGTTGCAGGTGGGTCTCTTCAGAGGGAGAACGGGGACAAGGGGCTGGTCTCCAAAGGAATATTCCCATCCTGGATTTGGAAGCCACATGTTAGGCGTGCTCTGAATGAAAAGACCACCTAAATAGGCTTTGTGTGAGGAACATGCCTGTTTATTCACCTGGGGAGTGGACAGGCTGAGTCCGAAAAGAGAGTCAGAGGAGGGTGGTAGGATAGGAGTTGGTTTTATAGGTTTGGGTTTGGCAGTGGAAAGTTACAGAAGTTACAGTTCAGGGTGGTTTTTGCAAGTTAGGCGGCGGGGAGGGGTGGTGTTGCCAGGGGTGATGTTACAACATCCAAGGTCCAGTGGATCACAGGACGTGTGGGTCACAGGAGTCACCATGGTGCAGTCAGTCCAAAGAACCTTGCACCCATCACTCCTCCTTCTTGCGTGCCTTAGAGTAATATCGGCAACTCTTTGATTTTGTGATCATTAAATAAAACTGCACACATGATGTTTTTGTATAATGTTTTGTTTCGCTTTCGGTGGTTTCAGTTACCCATGGTCAACTGTAGTCAGAAAATACTGAATGAAAAATTCCAAAAACAAACAATTCACAAATTTTAAATTGTGTGCCATTCTGAGTTACGTGATTAAATCGCATTCTGCCCTGCTCTGTCCTGCCTGGGATAGGAGTAGTCCCTGTGTTCAGTGTACACATGCTGTGGACACTCCCTGCTTATTGGTCATTTAGCAGTCATCTCTGCTATCAGATCACCTGTCAGGATATTGCAGTGATGTGATCAGATAATCCTCATTTTATTTAATAATTGTCCCAAAGCACAAGAGTGGTGATGCTGACAATTTAGATATGCCAAAGAGAAACCATGAAGTGCAGCCAGGCGTGGTGGTTCACGCCTATAATCCCAGCACTTTGGGAGGCTGAGAGGGGTAGATCACCTGAGGTCAGATGTTCGAGACCAGTCTGGCCAACATGGTGAAACCCCATCTCTACTAAAAATACAAAAATTAGCTGGCCATTGTGGCAGGCACCTGTAATCCCAGCTACTCGGGTGGCTGAGGCAGGAGAATTGTTTGAATCTGGGAGGCAGTGTCTGCAGTGAGCTGAGATTGTGCCACTGCACTACAGCCTGGGCAACAAGAGGGAAACTGTGTCTCAAAAATGAAAACAAAAACGAAAAAAACAAAAACACATAAAGTGCTTCTTTTAAGTGAAAAGGTGAAAGTTCTTGGCTTAATAAGAAAGAAAAATATTGTATGCTGAAGTTCCTGAGATCTACGGTAAGAACTAATCTTCTATGCATGAAATTGAGAAGAAATAATAAATTTGTGCACAGTATACATACGATAGTATCCAAGGTTCAGGCATCCAATGAAGGTCTTGGAACTTACCCCTTACAGATAAGAAAGGACTACTGTATTTGCTGGCAGTTTCTACCATTATTGCTATCATCATTATTCAAGACCTGCAGGAAATACATGTAGGAAAAGATGAGATGAACTCAACTCATAATTAACATTGCTTGGGTTTGTGACTGTTTTTTACATCTTTGGAGACTAATATTTATCATTTGCCATAATACAGCAGTTGCTGTACATTCTATCTCATATTGAGAGAATAGTTAAAATGTGATCTCCCTAAAGCTTGGCATTTAAGTTACTCTTTAACAAAGAAAGATTCAAGTGGTTCAGCTACATTTCTGCATACCCCATTTGGTACTGATTTTACTGAAAACCACACTTCTAAGATGTTTAAATTGTATTTTTGCCCAGTGAAGTGAAAAGCTACACTTTTACAAATGGGCTATGCTGCAGTTGGGTCCATCAAACCAGTTTACTCCAACCTTGTGCATTTAGCATTGCTAGAAGCATCTTGAGCACATGATGGAAGGAATTCCTAGGAAATGAATACAAAAACAATGGTATTCTTGCTAGTATCCCCAGAGCATTTCCTAAAGACATTTTTCAGGCAAGAAAGGGCCCAAGAATTCAAATGCATTATGTGAAATCTGATGAGGATGAGGAAGATGGAGACACTGATGAACAGGAAGTGAAATACACAAAGCAATGCCAACCTCTTCCACGGAGCAGTGACTGAGGCACATGTTGTGGTAGACTGACAACTCAGAATATGCTTTCCACATGATTCAGCAGAGAAGAGAGAAAGTAATGTTAGGAAACTACAGAATAACTTTCCCGGTACTACATTTTGACTGCTCTGAAGTACATGCAGTGGCAGTCTTTCTTGTTTTATGTAAAAGTGTACATGGGTGGAAAGGCAAGAATTATGGCTTGTAGAAGGCTTCAGCTATCAGGGGAAATTCCTATTGCAAAGGCAGAGGAACTGAGTTGGGAAAACACACAATTTATTGACCCCTAACTCATACTTGCCTCTTTGCAAAGCAACTTCAGTAAATAAAAGCTGCTTCATAGGAAATAAAGAAAACAGCAATAATGTATCCCTTTGTTTTAGGACTTTGATTTTGTCTTTCTTCATATTTATTTTTATTTTCTTTTCAGAAAAAGAAATCAGAGTAATGCATCATAATTGTAAAAATAGTATGGTTTATGAATATATCCATTTTTGAGAAAGTAATCTATTCAATTATTAACTTATTGGGATTAATCTGTGAAGATAAGGATGCTGCAGTCTTGGTCTCAAATGCTCTAAGAATTGCATGCCTTGTTTTCTTATAGAACATGGATAGATTTTGAACTCTGTTAGCTTTGGCCTCAGTATAAATAAGCATTTTTGTTTGCTTCTGAATGGGCAGTGTCTTTGCTGAGGTGCTCTGGACTGCAAATGTGCACTGACACAGCGTCCATGTGGCTAAAATTTAGTAACAATAATAGGAAACATATATTCCAAAATACATTTGGTGGCATACTTTTGTTTTGTGGACATAGTTTGACTGAAAGTCTTACAAGTAAAAGAAGTGTCAATCACCTTAAAGATTAATTTAATGGACAATATAATGTAAAATAAAACTATGCCAAACTTAAACTGTAACAAAAACAAAGAACTTATTATTTCTGTGGTTAAATTGTATTGCATTAAGACAGAAGTAACGAAAAGGAAACAGCGCAAAATACAAATGTACTTTGCTGGACATTTAAAGGGAAATCCCACCTACTCCCCCTACCTTACCCCTACTACCAGTGTGATTCATCCTGACATACAGGGAAAGTAATCAGAATTGACTCAGTGTAGCCTTTGGTACCGAAAGTTGTAAGTGTGGTATTCTGTAATTCAGTTACTCTTTGTTACCCTCCATTTGACCCAGCAATCCCATTACTGGGTATATATCCAAAGGATTATAAATCGTTCTACTATAAGGACACGTGCACACGAATGTTCATTGCAGCACTGTTTACAATAGCAAAGACCTGGAACCAACCCAAATGACGTCGATGATAGACTGGACAGGGAAAATGTGGCACATATATACCATGGAATATTATGCAGCCATCAAAAACAATGAGTTCGTGACCTTTGTAGGGACATGGATGAACCTGGAAACCATCATTCTCAGCAAACTGACACAAGAGCAGAAAATCAAACACCGTATGTTCTCACTCATAGGCGGGTGTTGAACAATGAGAACACATGGACACAGGGAGGGGAGCACTACACACTGGGGTCTGTTTGGGGGAAATAGGGGAGGAACAGTAGGGGGTGGGGAGTTGGGGAGAGAGAGCATGGGGAGAAATGCCAGGTATAGGTGATGGGGAGGAAGGCAGCAAATCACACTGCCACGTGTGTACCTATGCAACTATCTTGCATGTTCTTCAAATGTATCCCAAAACGTAAAATGCAATAAAAAATATATTGGATTTCAGATATAAAGTTTAAAATATCATTTTCATATATGAGACCATGGTAAAGGCATGTGAAACATGCTAAATGCAAATACAGTTACTGATCATCAATACTTATGAATTATTGATTTAGTAATGGCTTATGCCAGCCTAATTAAAGTAGCAGACCACAGTGGGTTTCATATGACCACATCTTAATGATAAAAACATTTACTGTGAAATAGAAGGGGGAATGAAATAAAAACAGTTTGTTGCAGGTTACCTTCATGGGCACTCAAATCCCTGTGGATGGCCATTTTTTTTCACTCAGAGAATATACTGGAACTTTGGCTTATTATTGTCTATTGGGATTCACGCTGGTTGGCTATTTGACTGAAATCAACAGAAACATTTTCTTCTACTTGGGGCTTTAGATAATAAGCAAAAGGGTCTGTTGAAGAATGAATCTACACTCCGAACAGAGAGATGTGTCCATTTGGTTATACAGTTACTTAAACTTTCGCTCAGCATTAGGAGATATACAGTTACTTAAACTTAGCTCAGCATTAGGAGATGGGGTCACAGCATCATGTCCTCTGCTTTGGAGTAGGGGCTTTCCATTTCTTTGATTATTCCCTTGCATCTCTCTCTCTCTCTCTCTCTTTCCCTTTCACCCCTCCCACACACCCTCCCTCCCTCCCTCCCTCCCTTCTTCCTTCCCTCCTTCCTTCCTTCCTCCTTTCTTTTCTCACAGTTTCAGTCTTATTGCCCAGGCTACAGTGCAATGGCACAATCTCGGCTCATTGCAACCTCCACCTTATAGGTTCAAGCAATTCTCTTGCCTCAGCCTCCTGAGAAGCTGGGACTACAGGCATGCACCAGCATGCCTGGCTAATTTTGTATTTTTAGTACAGATGAGGTTTCTTGGTGTTGGTCAGGCTGGTCTTGAATTCCTGACATCAAGTGATACACCCGCCTTGGCCTCCCAAAGTGCTGGGATTACAAATGTGAGCCACTGCATCTGGCCCCTTGCTATAACTCTTCTTGGGCCATTCAGAATTAAGATTGGAAAATACCCTCTTAGCAAAAGTATACAAACAAAAATGGAATGTTTTGACTTTTTTTTTCATAAAGACTCTGAGCTAGACTTTCCCTTTGCCTCTACAAATAAATTTGTTTTGGTACTTGAGAGCCATATCACTTTACCACCATTCACCACTTCACCTATCCTACAACTACACAGCAATTAATTTCCCTCTCTTAGTAGAGGGGACATGGTAGTTTTCCAAGAACACACTAGAGCAATGGAGGATGAGTTTCATACTCTTTTAAATATCAAAAGATGAATCTTAGTAAATATCTTTAAATAATGAAATAATATATTTTTTAAAATATTCCTCTTTTGTTGTTAAAACAATATCGTTAGTGAATAAAATGAATCAATCAATCACCTATACGTTGAGAAAAATATCTGTTTTATGCCAAAACATGTTCTTGACATTGGGGAGGGGAAAGAATACCTATACTCTTGGATCTCACAGTCTTGTGGAGAAGAAAATGAGAGAATAAAGACTTTCATGGTGGCAGAAGAGTAAAAGCTCTACAAAGCACCAAGCAAAACAGCCAGAAGAGTTAGGAACAAAGAGAACAAAAGTAGAATATGAGGCTGGAAAGTAAGATTGGCATCTTTTCATGGAGGATCTCTAATATCAAGTTAGTTAAATTGAAGTTTGTTCACTTCATGTTGGGGAGCCATCAATGATTCCGAAGTAATAAGTGAGAAAAATGTACTGGGTATTGTGTGTAGGAATGGTGTTGGAAGATAATGGAGGTAGAACAGTTTTTGCAGCAAGTCAGGCAAGAGGTGATGAAGTCTGAATCAATATGTGTCAGTGGGAACAACCTCGCAATAATAAAGTGAGCCTTTAAAAACCATTTCATGTGATTAGATTACATTCAGAATATTCAGAATTTAAATAACCTATCAAATTTTATGTAATCATCCTTATATAATGCTATCTATGTTAACCTATATCTAGTGGGTCAGTTACTTGTTTTTTTATTAACTCTAGGCACTGCAGTCTGATAAATCCAACACTGTTTTTAACAAACTTTCATAGCACTGTTACAAAGCAGGATTCACTATCTATGACTTTAACAAATAAAAAATAATTTACATTCTTGCCAGGAATTCAATGTCAACAGATATCAACTCTCAGAAGGAGACTTGTTATTAAGGTAGTAACAGTATATAAAACTCATAAATGACTGAAGGGGAAAACAGACCTTGATATAAAACCAAACTTAAAAAGCAAAAAAGGAACATGATTATTATTGATGACATTTGTTTAAATTTCCTACTTGAAAAAAGCACTTTAATTACCATATGCTTATCGTGTTGGTTGAATTCATTTATAGAGAGAATACAATCATTAATTATCATAATTAAGACACCTGAATTCAAAATGAATGGCATTCATTCTAACCTCGGTTGTAGCTATGTTTTATCTCTGACAGTTGGGTTTCCAATCAAATGTTATCTGATTTTTCCCCTTAATCATTAAGAAATGCTTTACTAATTAGCACATGAAATTCATGCAACATCAGACTGAATTGAATCAAGGCCTATTATCTTGAGCAGTAAGACACTTTGAAATTCTCAGTAATAGGGCATGAATATGTTATACGGTTCATACACATTTCATGAACCTCCATATTAGCACTATTTTTTTTTTTCAAGACAGTGCCATTAGTTATGCCATTTTCAGGACCTTTAATTCGATCATGCTGTTTAACAGCCTGTTACATTGTGGTGTATAAAGTCGTACATTAATTTATCTTTGGTTATACTTTGGTGAAATGGTTGTATTTGGTTGTAAATATCCTGTTTGGAATGAGAAATAGCAGGCTACCTGAAAGCTACAAAACACTGTTGAGATAAACCCTGGCTTTGACACTTCTTGAACAACAGTTTACAATTTGTTCAAGAGATCCTCTCTTAGCTTGCCCTTCTCCACCCTGCTCTCTGTCCATGGTGCTGATCTTTATGATCACACTGGTTGGCCTCCTCTAGGGCTGGTTTTTCTTTGGACTTTGTTAATGGGCATCTCTGGCCAGAGATTGAGGGGACCTGGCTCCTTCCCTCCAATGTCACTTGAGAATGATTATGTCTTCAACTGAAGGTCCCTGCTTTGGTCAAAAACAACCTTGTATTCAGAGTTCTTTGTTTTCAGATCCTGTTTTTCATCCCTTCTTGTGCTTCTTCTCTTCCTGGTATTGCATCAGTCCTTGTGGTTCCTGTATACCCTGTATTAACACCTTTGTTAATTCATGCTCCTCAACTGTCCTGATCTGAGTGTACTCTTTTCTCTTGGGACTCTGATTCATGTTGTATGGCACATTCTTCCACCTTGAAGGCTAAAGGCAAGGAAAAGAATGGCTTTTTTTTTTTTTTTTTTTTTTTTTTAACATAAACAGAGTAAAAGTATAAAGCAGCACCATTTTTTTTGTTTGTTTGTTTTCTTTTCCTTTCCTTTCTTTTCTTTTTTCTTAGCTGCAGCTCCCAGACATGGCACATAAAATGATAGTCATCAGGGTAACAAATAACCATAAAGACAAAAGTTAGTAGCATAGCCATTGTTCAACACTGAGAGACTACCATCAAAATCTGGATTTCTTGCTGATGATCTGACAATGCAGAACCCATATTTCCACATGGCAATAGTCAGTGGAGGCTGAGGAGGTCTGTATACATTGGACACCTGGAAGATGTACTTTCCAGTCTGCCACATTCCTTCTTAGTCCCTATGGCCTCTCTTTTGCATTATGGCTAGTTTCAATCTTTACCACTCCTTGCAATAGTTGGCATTGGTGGCAGGCATTTGACTTTTTACCTTCTGCACTAAAAAATCTTACAATGAATGGGTGGCATACAAATGCAGTTGAAATATCCTTTGGTAATTAATATATGTTAATCTATATTTCTACAAGGGTTTAATAATGGTTGAGTGACAAAATTCCTCCATTTGCCTTATTCACTTCTTTTTCTCATTTCTTTTCTTTCTTTCCTCATTTCTTTTCTTTCTTTCTGAGTCTCACTCTGTTGCCCATGCTGGACTGCAGTGAAGTGATCTCAGATCACTGCAAACTCTGACACCCTGGTTCAAGTGATTCTCCTGCCTCAGCCTCTGAGTAGCTGGGATTACAGACATGCACCACCATGGCTGGCTAATGTTTGTATTTTTAGTAAATGCTAATTTATGTAAATGCTAATTAAATAAATTTTGTTAAATACAATATAATAATTATATGATGCCAAGTTAGCAAATGTTTTACTATATGTAAAATTTTAATTTATTATATTAGCAAAGTATATCATGTTTTTATAAGCAAAGTTAAATCTGTTTCAGACTACACAATTTCTATTCTAACTTTAATTAACAATTACAGATGTATATATTATTGCCCTTTAAAAATGCTTTGTATATTAGTAGATGCTCTATAATTACCTTAACCAACCCAGCTTTTAACAGTTTGTATTAAATATTTGGCTATTATAAATCCTTGGGTTGATCATCCTTATACATATATGTTTGTATTATTACTTTTTTTACAATGTATAATCCAAGAAAAAAAGTAAAAAGCTGGGCCTTTTTAACAAATATTTTGAACACATTTTCTTAGTTCAAATAAATAGATTAATTAAAAGTTGAGTTTTGCATATATCAGACACTGAGCAGAATGCAGTGTTTTAACATGTATTAACTTACCTCTCCCACTTAAATAATTATAATCATAGAATTACAAAATTCTGAATATCGGTGAATATTTAGTATCTACTATGTGCAAGGGAAAGCTTTAAGCTCTAATAAGACATAAAGGTGAATTAGACCAATATCCTTCATTTTTTAGACCCTTAATTTAGTTGAGTTTTTATTGCTGTTGAGTTAATGAATTTCTGTGATCCATCATGAAAATATCATGAACATATATAATAACATAATACACATATATGGGTACTTTACAGAATGAATGACAATTACTTTTGTTCACTTTTCCACTACAGTATTTGTTTTTTTTTCTTTTTCATAGAAATGAGGTCTTGCTATGTTGTCCAGGTTGGTCTTGAGCTCCTGAGCTCAAACAATCCTGCCTCGGCCTCTCAAAGTGCTGAGATTATAGGCATAAGCCACCAGACCCTGCCTCAGCTACAATATTCTTTTAATAAGCAGAGAAAGACTGGATTCTATAAAATCAAACATGGAATTAACTGTTAAGCAAAGGTTTATGTCAAAACCTTGATTTAATATTTCGTGTGTGGGGGTGTGTGAGTGTGTGTGAATGTGCATGTATAGATAGACAAGGCAAAGCTTCTGGAGATGGGTAGATCATAGTCCACAGTATTGAACTCTGTACACTTCAAAATCTGAGTTCATGGTTCATAGATGTCTTAAGTCTAGGAGGTTATTTAGTTTTCGTGGAATCTATTTTTCCTTTAAGTGAGAAAACTGAAGATCAGCAAGCTACAGTGCCTTACCTACTGTCATGCAGCTAATTAGCAGCAGGACTGTTTCCTACAATTTATTAATCCAGAGGCTGTGGTCCAGATGAAGTTTGAAAACATACTGGGTTTTTGTAATTAACTTTGTTTTTCTTTATTCATAGAAAGCAACAAGATTTGCAGTCATGCTGTGTGGGGTCTTTCACATTGTCCCAGTAGTCTGAATAAAAAACTGTGGATTGTATGCAATGTTATTTCAAGATCATAAGATGTTTTGAAAACAGATGGCAGTATACATGAAAGATCACAGGAGATAGCAGTTCACAGCAGTAATTAAAAGGATCCTGTACAATAGGAAGGCTTTTAAATTAAGCAGTAAATTTTACATAATTAGGCATTCTTTTTTATTGTTCGTATTTGGCACAAGTTTAAGACAGAAAATTTTTTCTGCAAACAGTATCTTTTTTGTATATTTTATGAAGAAAAGGCATTTGAACATTGTGCTCAGTCAGAAATCAGAATGGGAGAGTAAAATGGGTGACAGAGAAATCACTGAAACACAAAATAGTTTAGGAATTTTCCTAAGGCCCTATAATGAACCCATTCCATCATCTGAAAAAAAATGGCAATAATATCTTTCACAAGGATAGGATTGCTTTGAAGAGGAAATATCATAATGTGAAAATTCTTTGAAACATTAAACATGGACAGACAATAGCATTAAAATATACTTTCACCAATTTGCAGTTCTGAAAAATATGCTTTATTTCTAAAACAAAACATAAATAAAAATGTAAAAAGGATCTAGTACAAATTTCATGAATTTACTTGGTAAACGGCACAAGTAGAAACATAGATATTGAAGTGGCCAGACCTTTAAGATCACCTAACCCAAGATTTTCAGTCTTCTGTTGTAACATTTACTGAGTAATAACTGTGGGCCAACCACTGAATTAGGTAGTGGTAGCTGCTAAGACAAGGACAGTTATCTGAGGCACTTCTCTTCTAGAGTTAAGTCCGTGCTTATGTGTTTTAATAGAGTATGGAATATGAACCAAAATCAGCTTTTATGAATTAAAAGAATCAAGTGTTTAGTATGGGGGAAGACAGGGTTATTGTGACGGAATAGAGAACATTTACAAATCCTTTTGCAGAAACAAACTTTGTTGCAATAAGGAGTTTAAGTTACCCATGCGATTTCCTAATACCATACATGAGGCAATGCTTTTTACCTCTCTAGAGTGTGATCCTGTACTAATCTCCAGATTCTTTGATACTTGCCTGCTCCTGATTTTTGGCAAGTTGGAATCTTGCTAGATTGTGGTCTTCCAACTTCTTCACTATTTGAATTCTACCTCTTTATCAGCTCCTATACTTTATTGAATCACCTCTCAGGTGCAAGAAACGGGATTTGTGTAGTGTCAAACATGATACTGAAATACAATATGGCCTTTGTGAATGGCAAGCTGCCTTCCATTGCCACCTATTCTCAAAATAAAATGAAAGTTTTCTATGCAACAACCCTGAATAACCTGCACATGTACCCCAGAACCTAAAGTAAAATAAAAAAAAAGAAATTTTACTTTTCCCACTAGTTAACCAAAGCCAGAATTGGTGACTAGGTAGGTCACAAGTGACATTCTTTTCTTGTCTCTTCATTTGTCCTACAATTTTGCACCCATTTGAAATGAACCTACATGGATGACACAGATTTTGTTCATTTGGAGGACTTTACTTCTTCAACACATGCAGTAGTGCTGGGCCTGTCCAGTAGCACCATGTCTTATGCCTGGGCTAATCAGGATTCTTTCAGGAAATGTGATATTCAGACAATAGGGGAGTGACTGCATTTGCTGGAGTCACAGGCTGGGAGCCCAGAGTTGCCAATGATTATTTTGACTAAGCACATGAAATATTCATATGAGAAGGTGGCAAATGGAGCTTAGAATGGGGGGAATGCAGAGCCTTGATGGATTCAGATGGGTGCCTGGTACAGCCCACCAGGATGATGGGATCTTTTTCTCTTTTATTTTTTCTTAAGCTACCTTAAGAGTTGCCAGAGGAAAATTTCTGACAAAAGCGAGAATGAATATTCTTGAATTCCTAGAATTAGGCCTCTCATATAAGACAATTTCTCTGAATTCTTTTGATAAGCAAATTATTAAATAAGAGATGGTATCTACAGTGAATTATGACCTGAGTGCAAAATTGTGCTCCTATATTGTCAGTTAGGTACCACTGAGAAGTGTCTACATACCCTGCCTAGGGCTTGGGGGGCAGTGTAGCAGGTATTTCTAGGTGATGGTCATGCTTGACCATGTCAGGAAAGTAAGAGTTATTTAAGTAGGACTCATTTTGTATAAAATTAGAATCAAAAACCTAAGTCTAACTCTGAGGTACTTTCTGGCTGATTAAAGAATCTAATAGTTTTATCTTCAGAAATGTCTTAACCGATTGCCTTCTGAGAGAAGAAAGGTGCTGTCCTGTTACTGAAGGTGTTCAAACAGATGGCTTTTTGACCTTTGGCTGGAGAATTAACAGAGGAAATTCAGACATTAGGTAGAAAATGATAACTTCAAATTCTGTTTGAGAATCCATGATTTCTTTAAAATGCAGATGATATATAAAATGCATATTTATTCCTATGTAAACAGAAGTTGTAATCCCCCAAGCACATGAGTCCTTTGTAGAAGCCATGCCACTTTCACGATACATCTTTCTAGGAAGAAAGAAGCATGTTTATTGCAAAATGTAGAAGCAATTCATCTACCAGATAATGGGATCCAGCACAGCTCACACATGGGCCACTTGTCAAACAAGCAACTCAGAACACCCAGAAATTCAGATAAATTGGACCAAATCATGCCATGGAATCTGACAGTATTATAAGCACTATAATCCTAGCTGCTAATGATATTGTGCCACTTACATCCAAAACAGAGATAAAAATACTGTGGACATTCTAAAGTAGCTAAAAGTGAAAAAAGCAAAAGGGTAGTCATCATGAAAAACTTTAACAACTAGAAGCAAGCAGGGACTAGGTCAGAGATCCTTGATCTTTAGGGAAATAGAAATTAAGTAATAAATTAAGTAGTTCTAATAGGCAGTGTTTGGACAAGAGTTCACTGCTGAATCTTTGATCATTACCATAGGTTAGCTAAATGGAAGAAAAAAAAGAATAAATGAACATTTTGTTTAGGAAATAAATGTTTATTTTTCCTTATATCTTATTCATGCACTGAAATATTCAACATCACAAAATAAACATACCCACAAATTTATGTTTAGGTAAACACGTGTGTGTGTATAGAAAAATAGAGGTATATGTTTGTGTATGCATACAAAAGTGCACATTTACCTCCTTTCTAAAGCAAAATATACCTAACACAGAGAATCTTTTCTTTGTGACATGGGGCCAATAAATATTTGCTAAGTAAATTAACTAATGAGTGGTTGCTATTCTAGAGGCTGTGATTACAGTGGAGCATTAAATGGACATAATTTATGACTAAGGTATCTCACTTGTTCACAGGCTGGAGTCATCATTGTTACCCATCCTAATTCAGAAGGCCTGCAGGACTTATTGCTAGGTGGAGTAGATTTGCCTTATCCTGAATGACCCTAGCATATTTTTAGTTTCCTAGTACTCTTAGCTGCCTTTATCCACAGCCATCAGTGCACTGCTGGCTCAAGGACAGTTTGAGACAGTTCAGAGTTGTCTGCACAGATACATCAAAGACCATCTTTATGATCTTTAAGACAAATATTTTCATTGTTAAAATCTTTGTTTATAGCTTTTCTTTATGGGTCCATAGTTACAAATTGTTATACTTATGGTTTTTGATGGGGCAAGGAGTTACAGTAAATAAATATGATAAAAACACTTTAGTTGAAAGAAGAAAGTTGATGTTTTGTAAGGAAGCGAGCAAAGAGATCTACTTTGATCCAGGGTGATCTCTATGGGTGTTGCTGCCTTTTTGTGAAATAAATACAAATTTTAGACTAGGAAAATTTCATGAGTAAACCAGAAAGTGAAACAGTTAAGTAAGGGAACAAACTAAAATCTCTTTTATTACTGAAAAATGCTTTTTTAAAGATCTGATATTATTTTTGCTTCATATATAGCAAATGTATTGTCCTCTCTCATAGGTGACTAGTTAATATATAGGCTAACTGAAATATTTTACATAGAACCATTTAATTTATATAAATAATCTTTAAATAATTTATTCCATAGTAATAATATATAAAATTTGTGATGTTCATCTATTAATCATAGAAATTCATATAAAAACACAGAATATGTGTGGAAAGATAGATACACACATACACATACACACACATGCACAGATTCATGCACACACACACATACACACANGATAGATACACACATACACATACACACACATGCACAGATTCATGCACACACACACATACACACACACACACACACACACACACACACACACACACCAGTAAACAGTTGGACCGAAGTCTTCATTTTTCTCTTAACCTGATGTCTGATATAGTTGAATTGAAAATAATATATGACAGAAAACATATTTTCCAAATATAAAATCTCTTGGTAGACCTTAAACCTATGAAAAATTTAGGGTACCATTTAGCACATTATAAGTTGAAGTATTGATAACAAATACATTTTAGGCTACGGATTAACCTACATATGAAAAAAATGTTTAGATGATTATAGTGCACATAGTGTTAAATTTCTTTAGTTGACTTGACCTTGAAGATCTTGCAATAGCCGGAAGTTATTGCGATTTCACAAGGAAGATTCTGCCTGCATCCTTTTGTTCAATACAGCCCATTTGCTGTGACTTCTCATTTAGTTCTCTGGTTTGATTCATGAAGGATACATAAAGCTGTTTGAATATGCATAGGAGGCCTTGCATTCAATCTAATAGTCTCTGTTCACATCTGCAATTCTCTGAATATTCTAAATGAATAATATATCAAAACAGATGGCAATTTTTTTCCTCTGTAACTCACCTGAAATAGTCCTTGACCTCATTGTGAGTTCGGTTGACTCGAATCTGCAAAATTTGTTCCCATAGGAATTCAGAGTATAGAAATAGGAGTAAAATTTGTGGCTAATATTTATTTTCCTCTCCCAGGTAGCACTAATTAATCCCTGGGACTGATAACATAAGTTTTCACGTATCAGATAATTTTAAAAAAAGCTCACAAATTAACTTCATGAAGCAAATTGACATATGTTAAACCCAAGCCTCAGTTTCTGTTCGGTAGTAAGATGATACCCACACTATTTGTGTTTGTTGTGGACTCTTAAGAAACTTTGCTTTTTATTGTAATTCTAAAATGTGTCAGGATAAAGTATATATTTAAATGTCTGAGAGACTTTAAAATTGACATATTTTGAAGAGATATCTGCAGTCTCTTGTTCAATTAGGCATTATTTACAATAGCCAAGATATGGAAACAATTCAAATGCTCATTGACAGATTAATGGATAAAGAAAAGGTGATACACACACACACACATCATATTTTTTTTCTCTATATATATACACAGTCTGCCTTTTGTATCTCTGGATTCCACATTTGTGGATTCAGCCAACTGTGAATAAAACATAAAACATATTAGAAAAACATAAGAATTCAACAATAAAAAATAGCACAAATAAAGGAGTAACAACTATTTACATAGCATTTATATTGTATTAGTTATTATAAATAATTTGATACAAATTTAAAGTATACAGAAGGATTTGTGTTGGTTATATGCAAATACCACACCATTTTATTAATATACGAGAGATTTGAGCATTTGTGGACTTTGGTATCCATGGGGGTCTTGAAACCAATTTCTGTGGATACTGAGGGATGACTGTACATATCACATTATTCAACCTTAAAAAAGAAGGAAATCCTGCCATTTGTAACAACATAGATGTACCAAGGAGACTAAGCCCATCACAGAAGGACAAATACTGCATGATTCCATATATATATGATATCTAAAATAGTCAAACTCATAAAAGCAGAGAATGGAATGAGAGTTGCCAGGGTCTGGGGAAGAGGGAAATGAAAAACTGTTCTGTGATGGGTTAAAGTTTCTGTTCTGCAAGATGAATGAGTTATAAAGTTCGATCGCCCAACATAGTACCTATCATTAGCAATATGGTATTGAGCACTTTAAGAAACATTGAGGATAGGTCTCATATTAAATGTTCTTACAGAAAACAAACATACACACACATGCGCACATACACAGACACACAGATACACAAACAAATTTGAGATGATGGATATGTTTGTTACCATGTTGTAGTTATGGTATCAAGCGTATAGGCATTATGTCCAAACTCATCAAGACATATGCACTGAATGTAGGCAAGTTTTTGTCTGTCCATTATACATCAATGAAGTTAAAAATAAAATACCTCCTTTCAGGGCGAAAAAGGAAATTGAAATCTAAATGTTTTGTATCCTAGAAGTCTACCGATATAATATCATCTTGCTCTGGCAGAGGTCAATAGTGGTGCTCTTAGTGGAAGCAGATGACAGAACTCCTCACACCAGAAACATACATAAGTACACTGGAAACATACTCCACAGTGGCACAGGTGTGCCACAATTTCCTATATAGAATAGAATTTCCTTTAAGATGAAGCACAGACTGACACTTAGGTGTGTGGGCACATGTGTGGGACCATATGTATGTGTATAAGGAAAGCAGAAGACAGGCTCTCAATCTGTGAAATGACAGAATGTAGTTTTACTTTTTGAAATAGAAAAAAATTATACTTTATTCAAAAATTTCTCCTTTCATCTTGATTTGGCAAGATAAGTTTTGGATTTCTTCATTCCAGTGGTCATTGGAATCATCACTGGAATCTTGGTCCACTCCATGAGTTCATTTTCAATTATCTCATAATAAATATTTGTTGAATTGATCAATTTTTTTTTTTTTTTTTTTGAGATGAAGTCTTGCTCTGTTGCCCAGGCTAGAGTGCAGTAGTGCGATCTTGGCTCACTGCAACCTCTGCCTGGGTTCAAGCAGTTCTCCTACCTCAGACTCCTGAGTAGCTGGGACTACAGGTGCCCACCACCATACTAGGCTAATTTTCATATTTTTAGTGGAGACAGGGTTTCACCATATTGGCCAGGCTGATCTTGAACTTCTGACCTTGTGACTACCCACCTCAGTGTCCCAAAGTGCTGGGATTACAGGCGTGAGGCACCATGCCCAGCCGAATTGATTATTTTAACCAAAATTTCAAAGAAAATGGGCTGGCAGCAGTATTGCAGTCTACAGATAAAATGGATCCTATAGTTCTTGGAGCTGTCCAAAACCAGATTCCTTGTGACATAGTAAACTCTTTACCTAACCAAATGTGAATTTGACAAACCTCAATCATGTGTAGATGTCATCATCAGACTCCTTTCCTACAAATGAACACACTCAGCTCTGCTGAGTGCTTAATTTAAAACCCTCCCATGATATTTCACTTAAAAAAGCAATATTTTACTTTAAAAATTTTCCTTGAAATATTCAGATATAGTGTGGGGCTAAAGGTGGAGGGGTCTCAATTAAAAAGCTTGAATTAGAATTCTGGCTCTACTGCTTTCTGTGTGACTTTGGACAGTTTATATAAAATGGGAATAATTGGAATAGCCCTTTAGGATTGTAATGATTAAATTAAACAAAAGAGGCACCATGCTTGGCACTTAGTAATCATTCAACAAATGTTAATGTAACCGTTATTATTAGCTCTCTTTTTTTTCCCCTCTCATTTTCTTAAACTTTTAAGTTGAAGAGTATATGTACAGGCTTGATTTTCCTAAACTTTTAAGTTGAGGAGTACACATACAGGTTTGTTACACATGCAAATGTGTGTCATGGGGGGTTGTTGGGCAGATTATTTCATCGCCCAGGTATTTAGCCTAGTACACATTAGTTATTTCTCTTGGTCCTCTCCCTCCTCCCACCCTTCGCCCTCTGATAGGCCCCAGTATGTGTTGTTCCCCTCTATGTGTTCATGAGTTGTCATCATTTAGCTCCCACTTATAAGTGAGAATATGTGGTATTTGGCTTTCTGTTCTTGTATTAGTTTGCTAAAGATAATGGCTTCCAGTTCCATCCATGTCCCTCCAAAGGACATGATCTCATTCTTTTTTTTATGGCTGCGTAGTATTTCAGAGTGTATATGTACCACATTTTCTTTATCTAGTCTATTACTGATGGACATTTAGGTTGATTCCATGCCTTTGCTATTATAAATAGTGCTGCAATGAACATACACATGCATGTGTCTTCATTTTGAAGCTAAAGGTTAATATATCAGTTATAGTTTCTACATATATTGGTGCTATAAACCTTGAATATAAATTATTAAAAGATTTGCTTATACGGGTTTCAAAAATGTCTACTTTTTAATGGATGGGTAAATTTGTGAACTACTTATTACTTACGGCTAAAATGTTTCCAGGTATCTTTTCCCTCATCAAAAATGACTGTTTTCATTTACGGAATTCAAAGAAAACCATCACAACCTGATTCTCTTAAGGCTAATTGCATTTGTTGGAGAATTATTAAACAGGCACACATACACAGAAGTATAATTTTTGACATTTAATACTCTAAAGTAAAAGTTGAAATTAAGTGTAAGAAAAATGTCATTTATTTTTTAAGGAGTGCATGACTGATAAAAATAGTCTTTCAATTAATGTTCATGCCCTCAGAGTCATACTTTGGAATTAATATAAATTAGTCCCCAGAAATCTATTTTAATAAGTCATTTGAGAAGAGAGAAAAAAATGATATAAGCATATCCCCTGAGAAATAAATAACTATTTTTCAAGTCAACTTGGGCTTCTGGACCAAAAGTGACTGGATCAAGAAATTCAGGATAAAACAGAAGTATAAAAAATGAATATTATTCTTAAACAGGACGGTCTACTTCTGATGAAATTTGCATAAATTCCAAAGTCCAGTGGAGAAAAGTGGTCAAGAAAAAAAGACAAGTGAGATAAAAATTACTTAACAGATCAGAAGTCTCAGGGGATTAACAAGAAAACAACAAAAGACTGCAAAACCATTTCTCTGTCCTTAAGAGGAGATCATTCAAAGCTATTTTAAAATCAAAGAAAACAAAAGTCACTTCTCAAATCCATCCCTAGGACAAAAAGAAATTAAATCTGAGCCCAATTTGTATTGAATTGTTCCGAAGAACAAACGGGCTTAAAAGAACATATAACTTCACTTTGGAAAGGCACCAGATTAGGAGAAGGCATAATTATTTAGCCCTGTGCTAAGTCTCTTAAAAATATTATTTAATATTCCATAGCTTGATAACTTCATCTTTCTATAAAAGCCTGACTCTGAATTGATATTTTTAGCATCAAATTACATGGTGATGGAATCCATTCACACATACACATGCAGTCACCCCAAGGTATCATCCAAAACTCTAAGTTTGTTTCTAACTTAGGAGTATAATAAAATAGAATGTTGTTCTGTCTCTCTTACTGTACACTTGTTTTTGCCTCAAACGTGGAGAAACCAAAAGCATTCTTTTCTAATGATTTTATTTTGCTTTGTTTTGCAATTCACATTTATCTAGATATTTTCTTGATTTTTTTTTCTATCAGTGTGTATTTCCAAATCTAAACTGTATTGCCTTAAAGTGATGCACATAGGAAAACTGTTGTCAAGAATCTTTTCCTAATTAAAACATTGTTTCATTACTTCTTAGGTCACACTTGGCAGGAACAATCCTGTTAAGTAGAAAGCTCTGAGGTTCTGATTCTGGTTGAGTCAGGAAATCAGAATCAGTTGTGTTTACTAAGGATGGCCCTTAATCATAATGAAAAAGTCAAAGGATATGCCTAGGAGATGAGAGGAAATTTGGATATTAACAGACCAAAACACCAATTCAAAGGGAGTAGGCAACATGTTCCCTTTTTTCCTGAGACTTCACACTGCTAGTTAACAATTAGGGGGCTAAATAGTGCCAAGCATGTTCTTGAGGCTTTACAGCAATACAGAAGCTTGATTGTATACAAGAGTTGCTTAGGAATCTTGTCAAATATGATCATCCTTAGTTTTTTACCTTGGAGACCCTAATCCAAGAAGCCTGGGTTAGAGTCTGAAGATCTGCCTAAGGAGACTCCCAGTAAATCTAATCATGAGAGATGTTTGGCAAACTCTGTTTGAGGTATAAAAAAGGAGCTGATGGGGCAGAATGGCTTTCTCTTTTTTTGTTTGTGTTACCAGTTACTTTCCCTTTTCTTCGTTCCCTCTTTGGTATCAGCTGCTTTGAAGCTGTGACCTCTTTGTTGTACTTTCTCTTTGTACCTTTAGAATCTTTTTACTTTTCTTCCTTAATTTTGCTTTTCTGAGATTTTATTAAAGGTTTCACTTCACAAACATGATAGCTTAGTGCACGGGGCAGTGAACTATGGCCCCCAGGCCAAATCTGGTCACACCCACTCATTTATAGACGTCTGTGTCTGCCTCTGTGCTATAATGATAGAAGTAAGCAGAGACCACAGAGCCCAGAAAGCCTAAATTTTTATTACCTGGCTCTTTACAGAAAAAGTTTGCTCAACACTAGCAAATTCAGGACGGATGGAATCATTAAACCTACCTTAAGAAATCTCAGAAGCTGTGGTTCATGCCATAATCTTAGCATTTAGAGTGGCTAAACTAGGAGATTTCTGGATCACTTGAATGTTTTAGAGGCCAGCCTGAGTAACATAGCAAGATCCTATCCCTACAAAAAATTTTTTAAAAAGCCAGGTGTGTAATCCCCACCATGTGGGAGGCTGAGGCAGAAGGATCTCTTGAGCCTAGGAGCTGGAGACTTCAGAGAGCTGTGATTGTACCACTGTACTCTTGCCTGGGCAACAGAACGAGATCCTGCCTCTAAAAATGTAAAAAAAAATAAGAAATCTGAAAAGGAATATGAAGGCTGGCTTCAGAGCAGCCAAGATGGTTTCTTCTAAGCCCATGCATTAGACACAGCAAAGGATTGTCTAGCAGTGGTAGGACAACCAATGCAATTTCAGCAGTGGAGTGTTATACACCAGAATCTCAGGATGAAAGACTTCAGTCACAGAGACCAGTCTTGCCCTAACCCATGCTGAGTGGGTAGCTAGGCTAATCAATTGTTCATTTAAGTCTAAAATTCTTTTGTATCATCTTGAGTCTTATAACAGACCCCCTGGTTTGCAGCAGCCAGCACTTACACAGATACGAATCAAGTTGATAAGGCATTAGAAAGGGATTATGAAAGCCAGCTTAATTAAAGAAACTTCAATGGGATCATAAATAATCAGTGCAAGTTATTAACTTTTGACAACTGCTCATCCGTATTGAGTTCCAATGACTTCTGGCCTATAAAGTCCTTAATCTAATTCTGAGTGAATACAGTTCGTAAGAGAAAATGCTCCTTAGAATACATTGGCTCTAATCAACAAATCTTTGAAGCAGAACTTTCCTCCAGATATGCCTAAAGATACTCTGCATTTTTTTAATATTCAAATCTTTGATCCATTGTCTTTTTCAACTGAAAAACTTCACTGGCCAAGCTTCAGGATATTCTATATAAAGTAGATCAAATGTCATTTTCTTTATATACCTTACCTTAGACCTTGTTAGAATCGCTTTTTATTTTCTATTTATTCAATATACTTGGATATTTGCCATAATAGCCATAATTTGATTTGGCAGTTTTAGTAATGTATAGCCATGAATTCTTATGAAAGCATAAACTCCATGCGATGTCACAGAGCATAGTTTATTCTGCTCTGACTCCTCCAAAACGCCTGTGATAGTGCCTTGCATGAAATAGATGATCAATATAATTCTAGAATGAGTTACAGTTTGTTCTCCTGTTCTCCATAGGCATACTTTTTATATGTTGGTCATATATAGGTATCTAAGAAAAGTTTTCTCAGTGGGAGATATGTAACTTTTACATTTTGCTCATAAAATTCTCCTGAGAATTCAGTACCCTTTTCTAATTTTGTTAATTTTTGTTTGCTTATTTTTTTAAACACATCAGAAACTGAGCAAAATAAAGAGTGGTTATTTTGGAAAGAGACAAAGCTGCTTGATTTAACTTTTTAATTGGTCAGAGATAAACCTTCTGTTCTGTGTTCTGCATGCTTTTCCATATTAGTGTTAATTTTTACCCAATGTATCTATGAAATAGCTTGCTATGTGGTTTTTAAAAAGCAGAAATATGGAAGCCTGAAGATAGTGCAGGTCTTACTGATGTCATGACTCCGGGAGCGCTAAGTGACCACAGGGGACTTGCCAACACTATTTCTAAAAGGTTTGGCAGGTGTAGTCTAGATCCAGATTTTCCAAACTGTTCTAGAAAGAATATCGGTAGATGTGCCAGACCACAGTTTAGATAACTGTACTTACCTCGTTAGATACTCTGTGTTTCTCAATCTGCGAAATTCATACTGATGATTTCCAGATTAGATATGCTGTGGAAAAAGTATTCACATACAAAAACGCTGCTGTGAAAAGAATAAAAAGTACAGAGTCATTTGCATTTATCAGAATGCAAAGCATATGCACTATACATTTCATTTACTTCTGCTACCACCTCAACCTTACACGATAGCAGATAGCAAAGTTGTTGTTAGTGCACACACAGGCCTTATGCTTAAGTTTCTAGCTGAGATAATTCCTAAAAAGAGTGAGAGAGAATTAAAGAGCAAGGGTGAACTAAGAGAGAGCCAGGAAGATGGGTGGGGAGACCCCCAGGCAGTGCCCACAGGGGAGAAGCCCAAATTCTCCTTTAGACTTCTCTTTTATGCACAGGAGACAGAGCTGTGGAAAGGAACAACCACTAACAGCATTTAGAGGAGTTAAGTGTCTCAGCCCTGGGGCAAACTTGAATGTAAAGAAACAAAGCTAGTTAGAAAATAGAAAGAAAAGCAAATAAACCTTAATTACAATTTTGAAATTCAAACCCAACATATAATATGCCCTCGGGTCAATAACCTTTTTTATTCCAATGAATTTAGTAACTGCTCAGTGAAAGGATAAATGTATCCTTTTGGTTAATTTGCTTTTTTAATGCAGAATTTCACAGAGTTACTAGAATGTAGAATATACCTCTTGTTTTTCCCAGAGCAGACATTCTCAAAGAGGGGTCTGAGGAGGTGTGGGGTTTCCCTTTCAATGACATGTTTGTGAAGTCAAATTTTCATCATTTAGTTCAACCAAAAGGACATGCAATAGACTGAATGCAGAAGCAGCTATGAAATTCTAGTTGTCTTTTTTTTTTGAGATGGAGCTCTGGCTTGCAGCCCAGGCTGAAGTGCAGTGGCACAATCTTAGCTCAGTGTAACGTCCACCTCCCGGGTCCCAGTTCAAGCGATTCCCCTGCCTCAGCCTTGTGGGTAGCTGGGATTAAAGGTACATGCCACCATGCCCAGCTAATTCTTTTCTTTTTTTTCTTTTTGTATTTTTAGTAGAGATGGGGTTTCACCATCTTGGCCAGGCTGGTCTTGAACTCCTGACCTTGTGATCCACCTGCCTCGGCCTCCCAAAGTGCTGGGATTCCAGGCATGAGCCACTATGCCTGGCTGACTCCAGCTGTATTTTGTTGAGACATTAAAATCTGAAAAGTATAAAACAATGCCATATTTCTCGCTCCTTTTTTTTTTGTAGATGTTAACATGTTATTTATGTTAACCTGTGCTATGGTCTGAATGTTTATGGCCCTCCAAAATTCATATGTTGAAATCCTCATCTCCAAGGTGTTGGCATTTGGAGGTAATAAGAGAGAATTAGGTCATGAGGATAGAGCCTGAATGAATGGCATTAGTGCCCTTTCAAGAGAGACTCCCTAGCCCCTTCTACTGTGTGAGGATGGAGTGAGAAAAAGGCTAACAGGAATCGGGCCTTTGCCAGAACCTGACAGTGCTGGTGCCCTGATCTCTGACTTCTACCCTCCAGAACTGTAAGCAGCAGATTTCTATAATTTATAGCCACTCAGTCTAAGGTATTTTGTTATAGTAGTCCAAATGGACGAAGACAATATTTAACAGGGTTATTGTTATTTTAAAATGAATTAATAAATAAAACCTTAAACAATACTTCATTAAAAATTTTAATACAGTAAATATCAACAGATATAACCCACATGAAGAAAATATTTTTGGAATCCTCAATAAATTTTAAGCATGTAAAAGGTCCATAAGATTAAAAAAAAATGAAAACTATCTTGGAGAGAAGTCTGATACGATTTGTTTTCCAAAATTATTTGAATCATAACAAAAAGCAATCACACTTTTGTGTGAAACTATATCATCACCATGACAAGGCTGGAATCTTGGGATAGGGAGAGAGTGATGGCTGCTCTGAAAGAAAAGAGCTGTATCTGATTTGTCCATCTATCTCTGCACGGAAGAGTTACTAGGAAAATAGTTCTTCCCAGAGGAGGAAGACTGAGGAAGGTTATTCTTAAATGTGATTTTAGTACCCTCTGTGCATAGGGCACGTGCCAGGAGTTAAATCTTGGAGAAGGAGCTGGGCATGGTGGCTCACACCTGTAATCTCAACACTTTGGGAGGCCAAGGTGGGTGGATCACTTGAGGTCAGGAGTTTGAGACCAGCCTGGCCAACATGGTGAAACCCCATCTCTACTGAAAATACAAAAGTAGCAGACACGGTGGTGGGTGCCTACAGTCTCAGCTACTTGGGAGGCCGAAGCAGGAGAATCACTTGAACGCAGAAGGTGGAGGTTGCAGTGAGCTGAGATATTGCCACTGTGCAGCAGCCTGGGCAACGGAGTAAGATGCCGTCTCAAAAAAACAAAAACAAAAACCTTAGTGAAAGTGTAGGCTTCAAAGGCGAAGGAGTGAACTACAGGTTATTAAGCAAAGATGGTAAGCCAAGTACAATGTCCCAACTCAGGAGAGTGAGCCAGGAAGAATCCACCCACTCGGAAATAGAGAAGGCTCAGCAGTTTCCCAAAGCTGCCTGTGGAAAATTAAGTAAAAAGCATAAATACAAGTGTTCTGGATCCTCCTCTAGAGAATAATTCACTAAACTGGGAATGGGCCTTCAAATTTATACTCTAAATAAATATTCTCAGGTGATGATTAAAGGAAATCTGAGAAACTCAAAGCAGGAGGAATGACCTGAATAATTTCTGGCATCAGAGTGCAAGCATTTACAGAACGTTTTCATATGATGCACAAATGGGCTTGAGTGAAAGGGTCAGGTTTGTGATAGAACCAAATGGATCAGGCTGAGTGCACAAGCAAGAGACCTTCTAAATATTTGTTTGAACATGGAGGAGAAAGGAAGAAGGCAGGCCCAGATTAACTTAAGTAAAGAAGGAGGGTGGTTCAGATGCATTTTAACTGGCTTTTTTTTTTTTTTTTTTTTT
>NW_016107466.1:5383232-5402484 GCF_001604975.1 Cebus imitator | reverse complement strand
AGACAGAAATATCCCTGGTGCAAACATATCCATGTCATCTTGAACTTGAAGGGAAATTGTAAGTGGAGACGGAGAAGCTCTGCAGGTCCTGGCATCTCGGAGTTCTGCTTATTCTTGAGATGAACGAAATCACCATAAGTCACTATTCATTCTCCCTTTGAGAGGCCAATGCAAGTCTAGCTTTGTTTGTTTTATGATGTGCAGTGTTTTAATAATGAAGATGCGGGTATGGAGGGAAGAAACTGGAAGGGCACTGGTGCTCGTGGTGCCGGTGGTGGGAGGGTGGACGAAAGAGGAGGAATGGTTATTGTAATGTGAAAGAGAACAAAATGGTTAAAGCTTTAAGGTTTGCAAAAGTCTCCTCCTGCAATATGGTTTTGAGATACTGTTTTAGCACTTCTCCCTCTGAGCTGCTGACATATCATGTTGCCTTTTGCCTAACTTGCTGTCAATAGACACTCACTGTCTTTAACACATGACTGTGGTGACCCTAGGGAAGACATGCCACTAGAGGGTGTAGGGGAGGATGTGTTATCACAGGAGCAGTTCTATACATCACATTCATGCAAGGCAGGCCTACAAGAACACCAGCCTTGTGCAATGACAGCATGAGTATTGAAACATTTTGTGTTTAAAACACGTGATGTGACTTTTGCCGTCAGCGAACAAGGCTAAATGATATACTGCTCACAGCCTGCTCCTCTTTTTGTCTTTGTGATGAAAAGGACTGCAAAATAAGACTTTAAGTATTTACAATAATCTAATAAAATGCTTCATGAGTATTTATGAGGCACTTCTTTAACAGGATAAATTGTAATATTAATCAAAATCAAGACTACTACTTGGAATTCTTCCAAAAAACCCAGATCATAGACAAAGCTTTTCAGGTATTTCCCAATTCATTAATTTTCAGTTAAGTTGTTTATTTCATTCTTTCTGCATGTACCAGAATGCTGCTATTTGACAGGAAGTCAAACAATGTTAATATGAATTGCTCTTTGCTGGTTTATTAGCTAAATCATGACTTGGGATATCGTTAATAATAAATAAAATCTCTTCTAAGTGAATATGCATGAATGCAATTTCATTATGTTATTATTTCCTCTCTGTTCTGTGATTGAGACCCCAATGGAGGCAAATCCATACATCAAAGTTAGTTCTTTGCAAACCCTCCTTTCTCAGTCCTTCCCTCTTTCACCAACCAGCCCCTTCTTGAAGTCATCCTCACAGGGTTAATGAGAATTCTAGACAGAAATATATTTATAATTAAGCATTACTTAGACTACAATTTGACCCACTTTCCTTATAACTGAAAGTTACAGGAACACCCGATCTTGCCCTTTTTTATTGCCATTGTTCCTATAGATAGGATCCTGCCATTAGAATCATAAGGCTTTTGTTTAAGAATTGCTTCAGATGTTTTTTAGATCTTGAATTTCAGCAGAATAGCTGATACTAACCAGTCTGAAGACTCTCACAGAGGAATGAAATCAGCGTGATAATTCAGTTTGTTCATTTTCCTGTCCTGTAACTTCACCTTGCACCCTTCTACCAATCAACTATTTCCACATTTTGGCCCACTCCAAATTCATTAAAATCTCTATCCCCAAGCTCTTTGGGGAGATGAATTTGAGGTCTTCTCCCATTTCCTCATTTGGCAGCTCTACAATTAAGCCTCTTTCTCTACTGCAAACCTGGTGTGTTGGTGTATTGCCTTGCCGTGCACATTGGACAATGAACCGATTACAGTTCAACTCTCAGGAAGGTAGGGATTGAGGCACAGCATTTTAAGGGAGTGAGACAGACCATTCAATGGTTTGGGGAGTTAGAAATCCAAAGACATCCCTATTTTAAATCACCTGTATTAGACCCAGGAAAAAATATCAGGAAGGATTTAGGTTGCTTTAACTTTTTGAAGCCCAGTCTGATAACATATAAAAGGAGTGAATATTCCGCAAGATTTTTGTGAAACAATGCAATCATTTATATGAGAATAAATCTTCATTTTGTTTTATTTGAACCCTAAGTTGTGTCAGCAAAATTGGTTTTGCATCTGATTGAAATCTCACAAGCAATATTTACGACTTAAACCGTTTTTATTTTATCCCACGGCATTATCACTGTTAAAGCCACCACAAGTAGAGAAAAAAGTGAAAAGGCAGCGTTAAATAATATGACCTGCCATGATAAGAATCCTCCTATTCCAAAAAGGCCAGTGACAATGTCAGACTTCACCTGAGCCCTGTGCTCCTGAAAAACAGGGTCGATAGGAACAGCCAAGTAATCTTCCCATCCCTTTTGTGTTCCTGGAAGTGGCTTACTGCAAAGTACCACCCTTTCCCTATGGCTTAGATAAGGGTCAAAGATGGTCCCTTGGACCTATGACAAAGCCAGGTATATAGCTCCTCCAAATTTCCATTCTTTGTCTCACAAGCAATGAACTGAATGATTTGTCTCTACTAACCTATCTGGACAAAATGTCCACTAACTTTACTTATCTGAATTTTAATCAGGTTTCTTTCCTTAACTCAGACCGGTAAACTCTGACCTAATCTTGAGCATTGGAATAAGGAAAAAACCCTCTTTAAAAGCGCCTCCTGAGGCTTGCTTGACCTCAGGAAGAAACATTCCCTAATCAACTGTCGAATCCCATCTCCCCCATATACCACTACCCCACACCTGATATTTTCTGGCCTTGTTTTAAAAGGGTACCTGAGATTTGTTTTAACCAGGCATGATGAAATACACAGGCATGACAGTGACTGGCATGGAAAGAAGCCTTTTCTAGTCATTGATCCCTAAAAACAGGAGGCACAGAAGGACACACAGGGCCATATGATGGAGCACTGGGGTTCATCAGGAGGCAGAGGAAGTGAGGGGTGATAAGGTTCGGCTCTGTGTCTGCACTCAAATCTCACCTTGAATTGTAATAATCCTCACATGTCAAGGACAGGACCAGGTGGAGGCAACTGAATCATAGGGGTGGTTTCCCTCCTACTGTTCTCGCGATAGTGAGTGAGCTCTCGTGAGATCTGATGGTTTTATAAGCATTTGGCATTTCCCCGGCTGGCACTCACTCCATCCCGCTGCCCTGTGAAGGAGGTGCCTGCTGTAATTTCTACCATGACTGTAAGTTTCCTGAGGCCTTCCCAACAATGCGAAACTGTGAGTCAATTAACCCTCTTTCCTTTATAAATTACCCAGTCTCTGGTATTCCTTCATAGTCGTGTCAGAGAGAACTAATATAGGGGGAAACCAAAAACAAAAGCCATTATCTTGGTTTCTGCAGGAGGAAACGGGGAGGCAGGATAAGGAGATGTAGGGGTGGCTAGTTTAAATAATTTCAGCAAACTGTGCAGCATGGTGGCTGTCCCTATTTGTCTGGTTCCTAGTCCTGGGATGATTAGGTTAGAGGAATAGCGGCCCATGTGTAAAGCCCTGTGAGATCTTAACAAAGGATGTGGTGTAGGCATGGGCTTCAGATTCATTGTCTTGCATCTAAAAAGTGTATCATTAACATATGAGTTCTTTACTCTCTAGAAACTGGCTAGCTCTCAGAGAGCCAATCCCTCTAGGCTCAGCAAGGGCCCAATTGTCAAAACATCAAAAACACAGAATACAAAGACAGGATTTCTCTAATAAACATGTTTATTAAGCACTCATTGACTCCTATCTACAAAAGAAAACATAATTTTGCCTGACTTTTGGGATCTTTGTAGATATCATGGTCACAACAGTCTCCCCATTGCTATTAATATAATCTCCCTTTGTTTTATTTCAATAACTGTTTGTATAAAGTTTCTTTTTACCCATGTCTGTATTTGTTTTTCATTTGATACTAAGGATATTGACCATCAGGTTCAGCTTAGTCACCTCAGCAAGTTTGGGAGGTGTGGTGGGTTATGGCAGATGGGCCCATTGAAGGTCTATATGAGATTGAGCCTGCTGCTTTGTGATTTATCAGAAGGAAATCTTTTATTTTAACGAGTTTTATCAGAGTCAGTATATTAGTTTCCTATTGCTGTGGTAACACATTATCAAACTTGTAGTGGCTTAAAACAATACAAGTATATTATCAAACAGTTATGGAGGCCAGGAGTCTGAATTAGTCTCACTGGGTATCAGCAAAGCTGGTTCCTTCTGGAGGCTGTAACCTTTTTCGGCTTCTAGAGGCTGCCCCCACTCCTTGGCATGTGGCCCCCTTCCATCTTCAAAGCCAGAAATGGTCGGTTAAGTGTCTCTGCTATTGCATCACTCTACCTCTTCTGCCTCTCTCCTCCACTGTTAAAGTACACTTGTAATAACAGGGGGCCCACCCAGAAAATTTAAAATAATTTATTTAAGTATTTGTATGATTTTGGGGATAGGGTCTCCCTAATTTGCCCAGGCTAATCTTAAACTCCTGGTCTCAAGCAGCCCTCTCAACTCCAGAAGTGCTGAGATTACAGGTGTGAGCCACCCTCCCCAGCCTATTTAAGTTTAGTTAATTAGCAATCTTAATTCCATCTGCAACCAATTCTCCTTTGCCATATGATGTAATGTATTCATGATTTGCAGGGATTTGCATCCTTGAGAGGCCAATTATTCTCTTTATAGTCCAGCAAAAGTGCCCTGTGAATGCTGGCCTGTTCAGCCCCATCAAAGTTGGTCTTACTTCTCCATGGAACAAACAATAATTTGAGATGCACTATTGAAATAACTATTGCATAAAGGAAATCTGAAAGTATTAAAAATTATTTCAACCGAGAAAAATGGAATCTGTCTGGCTCATCCATTTTGGAATTTAATGTCAGAAAGGGAATTTTGATGTTATTATTTATAGTTTTACAGATTTGTGTGGTACAAATGAATTAAAAAGAGGATTGTTGCATGGGCAGGAACGCAGCACTTGCCCAGGTCTCCTGCCTCAGTTTGACTATTCATTTCTGTGTAATCTATGTAATCACTGTGGGTACTTCCTTGACAGAGCCAGGGTTTCATAAAACAGAAACAGAAAGTGGAAAGTTGGGATTTAATCACAGGTCCAGCTGTGAGACACTGAGCCAATTACTGAAAAAATTGTGATATAATTATTTACCATGAAATATTTTGTGGTATTCACTAAGACAAATTTAAATATACCAGAAAATATAATCTACATTATCTTTTCAAAAATAATGATAAATTTCAGATGTAAAAATTACTTTTATCCTCAAGCTCCTTGTTTTTCCCACCTGAATCATTATTTTTCAATGTTTCTGCTTTAATCCACTTCACCAAGTGGATTTAAAATATGATAAAATTTAAAATACAAATTGAGTCATGTTGTCCTTGGTTAAATTGCTTAGTAATTTGACATTGCATATTACCTTATCTAAAAGGATACATTAACCTATTAATTAAATTAACATTTATTGAGTATCTTAGGCTTTTTCAAACAAGTTAGTGAGCAAGCCACAATTCCAGAACTTAGGGATTTCAGAAAATGTATCTATTTTCCCCACTACAGAGCACCACTCACCTGGTCACCACTGTACTCTGAAGAGTCAATTATAATCTAAGATAATATGACTGGGAAAAAGCATACAAATAATTAGCATAAAGAGTGCCTGCACAAATACCTTTGCATGGGTGTGTGTGTGAGAGAGAGAAAGAGACAGCTGACAAATCATGTTACATGATATAAAAACATGATAGGGATCCACAGGAAAATAAAGGGCTTGATCAATTCCACGTGCAGAGCAACACTGCACTTCAAAGTCACTCTCCTCAACAGGGCTGGAGACCCTGTCTTTAGCTGCAATGCCTGTGGATTCCATTATTGTATGTTTTCCTTTTGGTAAAGGGATTATCTGATCAGTTTTCTAAAACAGGTACATTTTCTTGTAACTTGATTTAAGAGCTCTTCTAGTATTTGGACAAAAGTTTCAGAGAATAAAAAAGCTATAACTGAAAGAAGGTGACACAGAAGATGAAGTCAGGTGTCTGGCCACTTTTTACAAAAATGTTGATTCCATATTGTCTTCCTCAAAGGAATAAAAAAATTTTATATCAACACAAAACCATATGGTGTAGGAGAAAGGAAATGAAATTTGAAGAGAAATGACTCACATTTTAGTTCTTGATTGACAAGCTGCATGGGCTTTGGCAATTAATACCCTTCCTGAATCTTTCTTCTCATCTTTATACAGATAATGTCTACATCAAAGGCTTTTCTTATAAGATTTAAATATGTTAAACCTTATTTCTACACATTGCTTAAGAAATACCCAATCCATTCTTTTCTACCTCTAGATAATAATTATACTCCTTATTTGAATTACTTGGATAATTTATTATAAGTTGGCCTATATTAGGAAAAAGGAGTCTGGAATTCTTACAGAGATTCTTACAAGACTAGAAATTTCTGGACAATATAGCCTAAGAAGTGAAATATTTCAAAATATTGCTATTTCACCTTTTTCTAGAAGGATTTTCATTGGCTAGAACTCTAGTTTTAAGTTTAAAAATGCTTACAATCAGGAATCACAATTATTCTTTTTTTTTTCTTAATTCTTAGTACATAAGTCAGTGCCTGCACATGGAAGGCATGTCATGAATATGCTGATAAAACTGCAAAATCATGTTATGAACCAAACTGATAGAATAAATATGCAGGTAAATCTAACTAAAATTAAGACTAAAGCTTATCTATCATATATCTGGTAATCAGGAGCATTATACTAAGAACTTCTATTATTATTGATATATTTTAATATTACTATATAATTTTACAAAGCACTTAATACAAGTTAATAACCATAACCATACTTGGCTTTTTCACTAAATTTCTTTTATGAGAGGTGAAGCAACGTGGATTAAGTAGTTCCCATTATTCTATGGGATGACAGACATACATTTATCTAAAGAAGAAATTGGAAAAAAGAATGTAACTCAAGATATCCTCTCAAAACAGAGAATGTTGTTTTATTATTTATTATATGCATTATTTATTATAATAATGTTTTTACATTATTAGTTTGGTAAACAAAGCCAATTGCTGCTCAAAGTATTTTTATAAGTGACAGTATCCAGAAATATATATTTGTCTATAGTGGCCAAGGTCAAGCTTATTATATTAAAAACATGCATAACACATCTACAAAGAACTTGTGTAACATTCCCTGGACCAAGTAACTTTTGGAAGCTGTAACGTGGTCTAATTCAGAACTGTGAGAAGCTAGAGGATTGAATAATTCTCATTCCTTCAAATTGAGGAAAGCCACTACTAATTTTGTATCAACAGAAAATTCCCAGTCATCTTGAACTGAGTTGTCTGATTTCTGTGCTTGCAGTGTCCTGGTGGTGGGTCCAGTGTCCATGCTTCTTGGTTATGTCCCCTGTTCCATGGAGTATTCCTAATACCACAAGGATTGCCTGCTACTGAGGTCTCTCTCTGCCTGGTTCTTCCTGTAATAATAGTTTCAAGTTCAGCTTCATTTCCTACTTATAGGATTCATAGGTTTGATCTTGTGCTTGGCAGGGATCCTGAGCATGTCTATACTTGGTTCCTCCCTTTCCTTTTATCCAGTTCTTTCCTCAGCTTATTCCAACACACTGGACTTTGTATATAGCTATAGCTCCCAACATCAATGTCCATTTGAAGTTTCAAAACATCTTTGACTCATGCTACGTGAAGTCAAACTCATTATTTCTACTAAATAAAACCAAACAAAAGCACATTATCCTATCTGTGCTGCTCGCCCTCCATTCCATCCTTGATGTATTTCTAGAAATTTTTAAAAATTATAGATACAGGAACCTACTATGGAATCTTAACGACATACATACGATTTGTATTATTATGACCATAATACTTATAGACACAAGGGCTTGCATGGCCTTTCCCCACGTGGCACCACATTATCATTGGCTTTCTGCTCAATAGTTATTTGCATTTCCTAACTCTAGGCCTTCTCAAGTGTTAATTGCTATATGTGGAAAGACTCTTCCCCATTCTCACCTTTAACTCACGATGATCTAGTAACTTTTTTCAAATTATTATCTCAAACCATAGGAACATCTTGCAGAATTGCCTTATCAGGTCCAATTCTATCATTTGCTCTCAAAAGTCAATATCTGTTTCCTTTCTGACTTATAGCAGAATATTATGTATGTGTGTATGTGCATGTGTGTATACTATAAGTTTCATTAAAATGTTAAATATATATTTAGTTAAAACATTAAATATATATTTAATTTCAGTGCCTGTCATCTGCACTAGTCTATGACATCCATTAAGGCTAGGATATTTTCTGTCTTCTCACTCTTGAATCCCCAGTGTCTTGCATACTATCTGAGACAAAGTCGGAACTCAATAAGTACCTGTTGGATAAATAAGTGTTACTCAAAAATAATCAAACACATTTAAAACCATTGTATAAAATTGTAAAGTATAAATTACAAGAAGGTTAAGTCATGACTCAAACAAATATAAAATGATAATCTGTCACAGATTATGAGACATTAATTAATGGAAGAACCAGTAAGATGCTAAAATTAGGCTTAAAGGTTAATCTGAAAGACAAATGTATTATCAGGCAATCAGGGATGCTCAAATAAATGTACTAATACATGAAAGACTGGCTAAAATCCCATAGAACAATAAAATATAATGTTTACATCATCTTTTCTACAGATTGGATAATCAATTATATCTTTTCAGGACTATGCTCATTTTTATTATGATAGTAATCATTTGTATGATGTTCTGTTTTCTTCAACTAAACTTCTCACTATAGAGCTACATATTATAGATGAGTCAATAAGAAAGATAATCAAAGGTGATTATCTTTCAAAATCAGATAATCCCCCAGGGGGTCCCTAACCCTCTGAGGGAACAACCAGCAATCTCCCTTGACCTTTGACAAGTATTTGACACCTTTTCCTAAAGGGAAAACCAATCTGATATTCACTTCTGTAGAGGTTACTTATCATATTCTCCCCTCATTACCAGAAGCCTAGACTACGATTTGAATAAAGCCATTTTTATCCCTGGTAAAGCCTAATCTTTAGATCTTCAATCCAAGAAACTGTCTCTTAATCCAATTACCAAAAGTTATTTAAATCCTTTTGTATTTGGTAAAAATTCAGAAAAAAATGTCATGTAATTTACCCACTATTTCTCTTATCATATTTGTCTCTTTCTGGGTGGCAAGGCTGACAGTATTGAAACAGTCAAATCTACATTTCTCCCTTACATAAGTTTCACTGAGTCTAGTCAAGCAAGATATGGTTATATAAATGATTGCAAAAATATTTTTATGAAATGAAAATAAAGGCCAGAAGGGTTAATTCTTCCAAAGTACTTTGGCACAATGGAAACAAGAAAACAATTCAAACCAGAAGGAACACAGCTCAATTTGGGCAAACGGATGGTTATGTGATGGATGGTTACGTGATGATTAAACAGTGGAAGTAACCTGCTGAAGGTTATGCTTTTAAGAAGCAATGGAGCTCATTATATTAAAAAAAAAAAAAAAAAAAAGCAATGGAATTTGAACCCCTATGCTTGACTCCATAGCCAAGCTCTTAGCACTTTGCTAACAAGAAGAACATTAAAAGGCAGCATGATGTAAGTAGACGTGGAGAGAGAACACTCATGTTCCTATCGTGGTTGTTCCCGAACCTAGCCGGTGGCTTAAGGAAAGTTACTCCACTCTGTGCTTCAGGTTTCTTGTCTTTGGAAAGGCAATGGTAATAACTCATGACTCACTGTTCGGGCTATGGTGAGGATTAAATAACACACATGGAGCCCCTAGAGTAGCCATTTAATAAATATTAGTGTTATTCCTATTTTTTTCAACTTATTATTAATAGCATTTCAAGAATACTGAGATTCTTCCATAGTAGGAAAGATCAAAAACTTAAAAATCCATACAAATACTGGAAAAACAACATTATTTGCATGAGCATTAGTGACAATTACATGAGTTTTGAATGTCTCCCAAACATAAACAAACAAGCAAAAACTCACCTTTTCCTATATAGCTGCTTTTCCTTTCTTCCTCTGGCTGCTGCTACTTCAGCTCCGAAGTGAAGCCTTTATGGGCAAATCATATCCATAAGCTCTGCAGACCTGGAGCTTGTTGCATAGAACCCTAGTTCTGTGCTCTCTTATATTAAATCTGAGGACAGAAGTTTCAACAATGATTGCTGGAATAAATGAACAAATCAACAAAGTGAATGTTCAAAACCTGTGTGTTGGCTAGCACTTAGCAAATGCATAGAGTTACCACCTCATTTCTTAAGCCAATAGGCAAAAATTTGTTATCTATGTTGTCCTCAGTGTCCATAGCTTGATTTTATGATGATTTTTCTCAGGAATAAATTATTAAGTCAATGTCTTGTTTGGTAATTTGTTTATGTCCTAAAACCATAATGCATATTTATTAATCTACTCTGGCACACAAAGATAATCAGTATATTCTAAGTCATTATATAAAGAAAATGTCCTTAGCATATGAAAAGAAAAATTTTAATCAGAGGATAAGAGAGCAACTGAAATAAAGATGAGTGAATTAGACTAATCAGATGCTTTAATTATAGTTTTTAAATAAATATAAGCCTTTTAGTAGGTCTTGTATTTCCATGGACCTCAGTATCCTCATCTTAAAGATTAAATTACATGTTGTCTCTAGTTCCTTGAAGTTTAAATAATTTATCATTTTATAAAATACATAAGCTTTCCAAAGATTTCCCCCACACAAATACACTCCCTCCTAGTCTTAAGCCTAAGACCGGAGGTCCAGCCTGCCTTTTTCATTTGGGAAGTGGTTCTGGTTCTCATCAGAAGAGATACTGTGGGAATATCTCAGCAAGTGAGAAGAAGCTTATCTGTTGTTGCCCACAAGAACTCTGTTTTTTTACGTTAATTGGATTACCCACTTATAAATCCAAACAATGCTGTACATGGCAGACGTCAGTTCAGCCAATAGCTAACTTCTCCTTTCTGTTCAACTATTAATAGAATGAGAATTGAAACACATGAGTGAACTGACTAAACATATAGAAAGTATTAAAATAGGGAACATAAGGCTTGTTGTTAATACTTCATTGAAGCCACCAGAAGCTGGGGCCCATCTCTGTTCATATGTATGAGATTTCTGCAAAAAGATACCTTTTTTAGTTATGAGAAGTATCTCCTTATTTGGCTGGTAGTTGTTACTTTTTCTTTGGCCTTTGACAAGTTTATAAAAGCAGAAACTGACGTCGTCTCCATGAGAGGTAATTTGTCAAATATTAGGATTCATATCAAGGCAGCCCTGAAATAATAAAAATATATTCACATATACAGTCACATAAAAAAGCTAGATTTCAGGCAATTGTTGCTGAAAGCATTCACAGTATTTTCATGTGGTGCATGTAGCTACCTTTTCTAAGACAGCCTTCTTTGATTAAGTTGGTGGTGTCTTGCATTTCTGCTATTACAAAGTCAAATGATTTGCTATTGATTTTGCTTTGACCTGAAGTAATGATATAGTGCTGGCACACACTATAATGAATGTGGATAGGAGTATTGCCCCAGGGTTTATTCTCAGAGTAAGCCTTTTTCCCATGTAGCCAATGTGAGTTATTTTTAAATATTAAATAAATTTGAAAAGATTCATGTTATCTTCTTGTTCCCAGTAAACCCAGAATTTTCAAGGTGCTATCTTAAGATGAGAGAAAACCCTCAGACGTAAGTAATCCTACTGGAAAGATTATATAGGATTTGGTCTAATCCTTATTTTTTCCCACATTTTTTAGCTTCAACTTTCATCAAACTAAATCAATGAATATGACTAGTATCGGGGATCTTCTTACCTTAATGGACTTTTTAAAACATCAGCTAAAGCTTGTTATATTTCTAATTTAGAATCCTAACTGCCTTTAATGAAAAGTGTTCCTAAATTTTCATCAGCTATTTATCTTGAAAAGATTTCTGTGACCTCAGACATTTTTTGAGGTAAAAGTGAGAAATGTTTATTTTATTGAAATCTTACTGAAATACTATTTATCTTAAAAATATACTTTGCTCTTCCTTTGATATGTTACAGTTTTTTTCCTAAATACATCTTCCTTTTGCATCTCTGGGCTTAAAGTTTAAGTCATTTTTGATTTAGGCTGGAAAAATGACTTTTAATCATAATTTAATTTTAGCTAAATCTCATCAAATGTTTACTATGTACCAGGCTCTTAGGTAAGCAATTCATATAGAAATGTATTTAATTCTTGTAACTCCTCCAGGAGGCAGGTATTCTTTTTCGTTTTTTTTTTTCTTTTTGAGACTTAGTCTCACTCTATCACTCAGGCTGATTGGCACAATCTCAGCTCATTGAAATCTCTGCCTACCAGGTTGAAGTGATTCTTCTGCTTCAGCCTTCTGAGTAGCTAGGATTACAGCCACCCACTACCGCTCCCATGCAATTTTTGTATTTTTAGTAGAGATGGGGTTTCACCACATTGGCCAGGCTGGATTTGAACTCCTGACCTCAAGGGATTTACCTGTCTCAGCCTCCCAAAGTGCTGGGATTATAGGCATGAGCCATTGAGCCCGGCCAAGGCAGGTATTCTAATTATTTCATTTCAAAGCAGGGAAACTGAGCCTTCTGGAGCATAACTTCCTTAAGCTATGTTGCCTAACAAGTAGAGAAGGGGCATTTGAACCAGCTTTGTCTAAACCAGTGTATCAGCCAGGAACCTAGCATAAAAAGACCAGCACAATCTAACTGGATACAATGGGGGAGAGTTTTATAAATTTACCATTTACAAAAGGGAAATCACTAGGGATGGTGCAGCTCCCTCAGACTCGTAAGACCATGGACTCTTTTTCATTTGGAGGTTTGAAGGTACAGTGGGAAGAAGTGATTGCTGGAAACCTGAAGTGCTTACTACAAGCTGGGCCCCTGAGAAGAGCTGCCCTTTGGTCTGGCCTGGAGTGACCTCATGAGAAGAAGCCAGGGGATTTGGTAGCCCATCCAGCTCTTTTTCTCTGATCTCCTGCTGGTGCTACCAGTCATATGAGTCTAAAAAGTAGACAAAGAGTTGGCGATATAGTCTGTATTCAGCCTCTGAGAACACTGAGCAGAGTGGAGAAGTGGGGAGAGGGAACCTGCAGAAGTAAACTGGATATTCAACAAAAGTGTGGTAGTCTCGCCAATGCTCCAAGATGTAACAGTCTCTCATTGTCTGACATAATGCCAGGAGTTCTTTGTCTCTGGTCCAAGATGATTAAGGGACATGGACACAAGGGTGAGGTTGTAGCAAAAGTTTAATAAGCAAAGAAGAAAGCTCTCCCCCAGTGGAGAGCAGGCCCAAATGGATTGATTACTATGAGGCTGGGGTCTGCTGTTTTTATGGACTGGGAAGGGGAAGGAATGTGCTTAGTTTGTGGGCTGTTGTGAAGAAAGTGTGATTCAGCTTGGCCTGAGACCAATCATGAGCTGAAGCGATGATTTTTAGGGGCTACTAAACTTGGCCCAGGACCTATCAGGAGCTGAAGTGAGAGCTTGACCTAGGACCTTGGCCTGGGACCAATCAGGAGCTGAAGTTGATGATTGATAGAGACCTGCTCACAGTCCAAAAAAAAGAGGAAGTGCCCACTTCACTGGAACCTACTGGAGCCCTCTGTGTTGATCCCCACAAAAGGAGAAGAAACTTTTTCCAAGGAGCTTGCTGATTACACAAAGGACAAAGACATTTCTGTGTCAGGCCTAGTCCCTTATCTGAGTGAGCCAGTGATTTGTGCATCTGAGTGGGCTGGGGATTCTATGTGCATCTGTGGGCATGTCTGTAGGCACAGCCCCCTGTGCTGGTTCCCTTATTTGGGCTTGCAGCTTGATTTGTTTTCCAGACTGCTTTTTTGTGTTATGTGGGGCTGAGGTACCAGCCCATGGGTCAGGGACTCTCCAGGGACCCTTCCTTTGCTGTCTGCCTAAGGCAAGAAGGCTAACACTTCTCACTAGTCCTTTCGTTGTGCAACTTTAGACCACCTATGTCAAGATTCTGGGATTGTGAGAAAAAAATTCAGATTTCTGAGTATAGCTTGGTAGTCTGCATGATAATATTCATAGAATTTTATACAAGATTGTATATAACTTCTTAGAGAACACTCGAAGAATGTAGCAATAATCTTTAGATTTCAAAGGAGCTATTATATAGAAGAGATATGAAGGTGTGAGGTGTTTAACAATGTTCAAACAGGAGAGACCAATAACTAATGAGTGGAACTTACAGGATGACAGGTATCTGTTTAACATAAGGAAGAACTGTTTTGTGACCTAAGCTGTCGATCTATGGAAGATACTACCGGAGCTGTTTTTGTTATTAGAGGTATTGAAGCAGTAAATGTTTGATGAGATAACAAATGTAAAATGCTTTGAAAAATGTAAATTTAAGTGATGATAATGATTACAGCAATGATGAGGAAGACAGCCAAAATAGTTTATTTGCATTGAAAAACCGAACTGTAAAATTTTAAAGATGTTAATAGCGAAGAAATGGAACAACTATAAATATACTGGCAGGTATCATCCAGGTATCAAGCCAAGTGCTTTATGCTGCCTTTTGTAATAGGATCTGCAACAACCCTGGAAGATAAATATAAATATCCTTAGTCACAATTGAGAAAAGAGAGGTTGGCCGGGCATGGTGGCTCATGCCTATAATCCTAGCCCTTTGGGAGGCCGAGGTGGGTGGATCACCTGAGGTCAAGAGTTCAAGAGAAAAGAGAGGTTTAGAAGAATTATGTAAAATGTAATAAGAACCTAAGGATTTGGGTTTCACAACCTAGATTTCTATCTCATAGGCTGTATTGCCTTTATCTTTGGTAGATTGAATTACTGAATCTCTCACACATTAGAGTATCGCTTCTATTATTATCTATTCTAGTTCCAAATCAGACATTCTAATTATTCTATATGTTCTGTATACGCTGTTCTATATTGAATACAGAACAGGTACCCACTAGGTTATATCCTTGGTTCAGTACTTGGGGTGAAACCTAACCAGCAACCTTGCTCAGAGGCAATAAATAAATCGATACAAGACATCAATTTATTAAGCTGTATAATTCTCCTCCGCAGTCTAGGATGAAGAGGTCTCAGTAAGGCTGTAGATCTTTATGTTTGATAATGCAAAATGCTAAAGTGTTGAGTAGATTGTTCAGAGATATCCTCTGAGACTTTGGAAGCATCGAGAGCCATTCCTTTTGTTAAATTTTGTTGCCAGACAGTTCTGGTGTTGGACTTTCTTATTTCTCTGTGAGAAGTCAAGCCAGCAGTTCCTAGGATGAGTTCAGATTTCTGTAGAATGTGAGTTGAAGATTTTTTGCTTTGTTCATTTCAGCATAATCACTGGATAGTGATTCATTTGTATAACAAGAGAGTAACTTGAGAGGAAAGTGGCCACAGCCTTTAAAGGGCAAGCTAATTTTTGTTTTGTGTTAGTTAGACTATGTCAGGAATGAAGGGCTTTTACATTGTGACAACTGCCTGCCTCTTGCAATAGCATTAGTCACCATTATCACCTTCAGACAGACTTGGGGTACAAATTGAAAGGCAATTGTGAGATATTTCACAAATCGACTTGAATATTGAAGATTCAATTAGACACATTGCTTAGACTTTGTTTGCATAGTTGTTGAATGTGTGCTCTGTGAAAAGATTCCAGCTATTAAGCATCAGAAAAAAGGAGAGGAAAATCCATGTGATGCTTTAAGCCTCTTCACTCATAGCTTTATCATCCAGTCTGCTGCTTTTATAGAAGGAAATATTTTACACATAAATAAACATCCTGATTAATAGCTTCAGTGAACAGATTCAGCTTCATGAATTTTTCTCTTGATTGTCCATTTTTAGTCTCAGATTCTCTACAATTTTGGAGTATGTATCCATCTGTCTATATCACTTTTGCATATGACTTGTGTTTGTTTGCTTTTATTTTTAAAAATATCTTCTCTATTCAGACAAAAACTCTAGAAGTGTAGAAACTGTCAATGTCATCCACACTGGATATTTGGATATTTCCTAGCATAGTATTTGAATATTGCCCAGCATAGTGTTAAGGACTCATGACTTGTACTTGAAATGTTTGTGTCAGCCAAAGAGAGTAAAAATGTTGTGGAGATTCAGAATAGAAATTCAGAGCTGTGGTTGGAAAGCTAGACCCTGGAGGATGAAAAAACAATTCAAACTAGGAATGAGGTCCTCATGTCTTTGATAGCTTTCTTTGGCTAATTTCCCAGCAGTTTACAGTTCTTCTATTTACCTTCTTCCATGGAGGTCATGACCAGAGCAGATCTTACTGACAGAGTCATGGCAAAGTTAGAAGACAACATGGATTATCTAGAATGGACCTTGATCTTTCCTAAGAAGGAGAATGAGGAGTTTGTCCATACTTTGAATCGGACTTTCCTCAGCTTCAAACTGTGAAACCTAGATCCAACCTCAGCTAAATCATAACACCTAATTATTCCCCAATGCCTTGAAAACCGCAACTGTCTCGCTCTTACAGAGCTCTTTACATAGTCCAATTTTCCAAATTTTATCTACTCTTAAAATATAGCTTGAACATTATATTTCATGACTAACTTCTCTAGTCTTTAGAGGAGACAAAATCACTATCAGCTAAATTCTTTATTCTCTTACCATAATGACTACCATTTCCTAAATTATTTATATGTTTCAAGTGAATGCATTTCTCTTAGAATACCCGTAAGTTTCAGTGTGGTGCTAGACATAAGGTAGTACTTAAAATACCCTCTTCTGGCCAGGCGCCGTGGCTCACGCCTGCAATCCCAGCACTTTGGGAGGCCTTGGTGGATGGATGGCTAGAGGTCAGGAATTTGACACCAGCCTGACCAACATGGTGAAGCCCCATCTCCACTAAAAATACAAAAATTAGCCTGCTATGGTGGCACATGGCTGTAATTTCAGCTACTTGGGAGGCTGAGGCAGAGAATCGCTTAAACTTGGGAGGTAGAGGTTGCAGTGAGCCAAGATTGTGCCATTGCACTCCAGCCTGGGTGACAGAAGCAAACCTCCATCTCAAAAAAGAAACAAATAAAAGATCCTCTTCCTTGACCTATTCCTTACACATTGTGGGGATCATCTGTTAGGATTTTCCAGGAAGAGAGCAGTCTTTCTTTCTCTTCTCAGTCTCAGTTCTTCCAGAAGCATTTCTCACTGAAGGAAGAGCATTCCAGGAAGCTTAGCACTAGAGTTAATATAATTAATAGCTGAGACATGAAAAAAAATGCCAAGCTGAGAAAAATTTAAACAAACAAAAACATATATTAGAACAAGCTGATAAAGGTTGAATGACAGAATCACAGACCATTTTTCTCCAGGCATTGGAAATGAGATATTTGACCTCTGTCATTTCTGAGACTTGTAGCTGCTCAGAAAATATTTGCTGAATGAATAAATAGTTACATATACGAGACACTGAGAACATAAGGTACTAAAAAAGATTGATAAAAATATTATTCTCAAATTATTTAGGATGAGAAAGCCCTTTTAACCTTTGTGTTATATATAATTTTTTTTCAAATGACAAAGTTTCTGGATCTTTAATGTTCCTCTACATAGTCTCTAGATATTTCTGGAAGCTGATACCATTATTGTTTTCCAAACTCAAGTTGTACTCCTCCACTCTCTGTTGGGAATACCTGTCTCTTTGCCTCTCCCTTCCCACTCCCACATCCACATAGTCAAGGGCTACTATTCCTGAAAGTTAGCTCAAATGCCTCTTCCTCCAGGAAGTCTTCCTGATCCCCATTCGAGAAGTGACCTTATTTCTAGACTTTTTCATGTTCCGTCTTCTATTATAGCTGCAGACTGCGACTTATGGAAGTTGAGGGCTTAGGAAAATATATATTGAATAATTTCAAGATGCCTATGAAAAAATTACCACAAGGCAGAATCTATACAAGAGTGTAAACACCAACCTATCCTTATGTCCTTCTGAACATAACTTTGTGCAAGCCATAAATTAGTGAAGTGTTGAGAAAGGCAATGTTTTTAACACGTCAGTCATTTGAGTACCAGCTTTAAATAGTTTGTCTATCTGAGAAGCATTTCTCACTGAAGGAAGAGCATTCCAGGAAGCTTAGCACTAGGCTAAAAGTTTAGAGTTAATATAATTAATAGCTGAGACATGAAAAAAAATGCCAAGCTGAGAAAAATTTAAACAAACAAAATCATTTATTAGATCAAGCTGATAAAAGTTGAATGAGAGAATCACGGACAGTTTTCCTCCAGGCATTGGAAATGAGATATTTGACCTCTGTCATTTCTGAGACTTGTAGCTGCTCAGAAAATATTTACTGAATGAATAAATAGTTACATATACGAGACACTGAGGACATAAGGTACTTAAAAAGATTGATAAAATTATTATTCTCAAATTATTTAGGATGAGAAAGCCCTTTTAACCTTTGTGTTATATATAATTTTTTTTTTTTTCAAATGACAAAGTTTCTGGATCTTTAATGTTCCTCTACATGGTCTCTAGATATTTCTGGAAGCTGATACCATTATTGTCACTTTCTACCTTCTTGTAAACTGTATATCCAAAAAACACTAGAGTCTCATAAAATTAAAGCCTCTTTCCTAAGAGTTCCGTAATGACTTGGGATATATACAAAATGATTTATACTACTGAGTCTCTATGGAAACACATCACATCTCGTAAGATATTTTTAACATTTTTAAGGAAGAGGCATAAGTTGTGAATCCCAAAGCAGCAACATGTAGTGATTGGAAGGCAATGGTATGGGTTTGCAGCAACTGTAAATTGTGTTTTAGGGATCCCAGTGGAGCCAGTAGGAAATGAAGAGGAAAAGTTAGTGTTAAAAACAAGGAGAAAATAAAATAAAAAGGCAGGTTTGATGTGCCCACTTTTAGGCTTGGCACTTTGAAAATGGACACAAATTATTGTGGATATAAAAAAGGTCAAAAAATCTCTTGGCAAACACCACTGTAAATTTCCAATAAAATAAATTGAGTAATAAACATTTAAAATATAACTGTGAAAGGAATTTAAATTACTCCTATTCAAACTTTGAATGGCCTTCCTGATGGGAAAAAATAATTGGCCTTATTTAGAAGATCAAAAGTGATACCAAATAAATAATTATCCCATTGAGATTAAACTCTTTGGAGATTATATTCTGAGGACAAATAAAAAATACATGATGTTGTAATTGATTTTTTAGAATTAATTATATATAAATGTTCTTTTTTTTTTTTTT
>NW_016107466.1:5366102-5383162 GCF_001604975.1 Cebus imitator | reverse complement strand
CCTCCTGGGTTCAAGCAATTCTCCTGCCTCAGCCTCCCGAGTAGCTGGGACTACAGGTGCGCGCCACCACGCCCAGCTAATTTTTGTATTTTTAGTAGAGACGGGGTTTCATCACGTTGACCAGGATGGTCTCGGTCTCTTGACCTCGTGATCCACCCGTCTCGGCCTCCCAAAGTGCTGGGATTACAGGTGTGAGCCACCGCGCCCAGCCTGTAAATGTTCTTTTTACCCACTGATTGTGTTAGTGAGGCTACATGATTGATTGGGCAAGATGCAAATATAAATGAAGGCTAGTACTTTCCCTCCATTATTTAAAGTTTTTGTTTTTACGTTATACCAACTCCATGCTGTTTCCTTTATAGGAACAAAAAATGACCATGAGAAACCAACAAGTTTTAAGTAGTGAGAGATAAAGACTGGAACTTTTGTTATATAAGTTTAATAAGTGTCTTCAGTTTATCATTGGCTCATGAAGAAATCCAGTGTCCCATATGGTGAACTTAATTATCCCCTCTGGTGTTTTTCCATATTCTATGCTAAATATTAGACCATGGTGTTATCATCGAGTGGAACTTCTAGGCCATCAAAAATACTGTAAGCCTTTCAGAATTGTGATTTCCAAAAGGAAAAAGAAAACCACTTTAATAATAGAAGTATCTAACTGGAGCCACTTGGTATTAAGCTGGGGGCACAAGAAATGGAAGGGTGGGTTCATGAACCTTAAATTTCCCAGTGTGATTGATGCAACATCACTGTGCCTAAGTAAACCTTTCTTTCATGAGCCATTTTACTGAGACATTAGTTTCTGTCTCTACCTTTGTAATCTCAGTGTCGGATAACCAATTTAAAAAGCCAGAGGTTATATAACTATTGCATCAGTAAGCAGGTCTGCAGATAATTATGTCTGTATAGTATAATAAAATATGTGATTAAGGTATACAGGCTGTGGGCTGCCACAGATTCTTTAAAAACATCAAGGAGAGTGGAGTTGTTTAATTTATTTCAGCAACAGACAAGTTCATAACAGAAAAGGAATGCTGCAGTTCCCTTTCTTTGATTTCTAATAACAATAAGGAAGAAAGGAAAGATTGCTATTTTGACCTAGCCAGATTTTGAGTTGATGGTAGGCATGAACTAATCACCATCAAAGTTACAGAAAAGAACAAAGCGGAGAAAAGAGAAAGAAGATGGAGAGGATCTGGGGGAAGTTTAGGTGTCACAGAGTGTAATGAAGTTTTCACAATGGTACTGATAAGGCTTCCATATTTTATTTATATACTTATTCCCAAGTGAAAACAGGGAGCAGGAGGATTAGCTTGAAGAGTAAAATGAAAGGTAGTGCTCCCTTTAAGCTATATGTGTGCATAGACATATTCAGCAGGGAGACACTGCAAGGAGGGGATCTACAATCGTCAGTGAAAGTTTGATTCTTTCTGAAGTATTGATCATGGCAGGTCCAGGACTAGGATAAGGCAGAGGGGCCTAGGGTGCAGATTTAAGGAGGTGCTCATTCTCAGGGTTATACAAGTGCAAGATCAACACTTGCAGAATCAACACCTGCACAAACAAACCTGAGAATGAATGTCGTCGTCTTCTTTTTTTTTTTTTTTTGAGATGGAGTTTCACTCTTCTTGCCGAGGCTGGAGTGCAATGGTGCAATCTGGCTGCAACCTCTGCCTCTTGGCTTCAAGTGATTCTCTCCCCTCAGTCTCTCGAGTAGCTGGGATTACAGGCACGTGCCACCACGCCCGGATAATTTTGTATTTTTAATAGTGATAGGGTTTCTCCATGTTGGTCAGGCTGGTCTTGAACTCCCGACCTCAGGGGATTCGCCCACCTCAGCCTCTCAAAGTGCTGGGATTATACGCTTGAGCTAACCGCGCCCAGCCATGAATGCCTTCTTAAGTATTGTACCAGAATTGTCTCCCTTGCCTCATGCTAACTTTGACTTTGCATTGCAGTCAGACTGTTTTATTTCTTACTGTCTTTTTGACTTTGGGTAAGTTACATAAGTGCTGTGATAGACCCAGAAAGATAGCAACTTGGGCTGTCAGTTACCTCTGCTCCCTGTGCAAGAGAGCTGACTTGCACATTTTCATGGCTGCCACAGTATTATTATAAGTCAATGGGCTTCTTTTAGCAGCTTACATAGGTCGAATGATGCCTCAATGAAGCCACAATTCTTTTTGTTTTTATCTGAGCTGATATTTAATTTAGGATCAAAATCCTAAAGGAGCAGAGTCAGAGAGTTTTAGGCTTTGGGGTGCTGCCAAAGGCTCAGAAAGTCCCTCTGTGTACTAAGGAAATGTGATGAGGTGGTAGATGAGGGAGAAGACAGTGTAGTGTCATGCTAAGTTCTCTGGTTCTAGAGTAAGCTTGCCTTGATTCAAGTCTCACCTGTACCAGCTGGGCAAAAAATTTAACCTCCAGGCCTCAATTTCCTTATCTAAAAAACAAGGGCAAGATTCTTCACAATAAATTGATAAGTGTTAAGAGAAAAAAAATTTATATAAAGTGCCTAATCATAATGACACATAGTTGATTTTTAGTACATATTTATACAATTAAATTTAGTGACCTTTTCTCCATACAGAATCTAAGTAATTTTGCACTGTTTATAATAGTATTTACCTTATAAAGTTGTCATGTAGATTAAAGACAGTAATATATGCAAATCACCTGCCACCTGCCTGCCACATAATAGGCTTTTACTAGCTGTTAGCTATTAGTGTTCTTTCTTCTTGGGCATACTTGGGCAGTCATTTGCACAGTGACTAGCATTAAGTGAATATTTTAAAGCCACCTGTTGATTTAATTTCTACCATTTCCAGTTTTTCTGTAGCTATAATCAAATGGAAGAAATCTTGGCAGTCTGACCGTAGGAGCCATTTTGATGAAATGAGTAATCTGTTGTTCAACGACTTCCATCATTCTTTTTTTCCCCCCTCTATGGTATTATTATTTATTTATTTTTAAAATAAATTTTATTGTGTATGTTTAAGATATATAACATGAAGTTATGAAAAACACAGTAATATGATTACTATGCTGAATCAAATTAACATATCCATCATCTCACAGTTACCCATTTTCCCCCCTATGGTGAGAGCAGCTAAAATCTTCTTATTTAGCAAAATTGCTGAATACAATACACTATTATTAACTGTAGTCCTTATGTCATGCATTAGATCCTTACTTCCACATTTCCATTCTTCTTCTTTTTTTTTTTTTTTTTTGAGACGGAGTCTCACTCTGTTACTGGGCTGGAATGCAGTGATGTCATCAACTTACTGCAACCTCCGCCTCCCAGGTTCACGTGATTATCCTGCTTCAGCCACCCAAGTAGCTGGGACAACAGGTGCATGCTACCAGGGTAATTTTTGTATTTTATTGACGAGAGATGGGGTTTCACCATGTTGGCCAGGATGGTCTCAATCTCTTGACCTCTTGATTTACCCACCTTGGCCTCCCAAAGTGCTGAGATTACAGATGTGAGCCACTGAGCCCAGCCTGATTTCCACTGTTATTATTCAAACTCTGGTTATTCAAATTATTATTTAAACTTTGTGACAGATATAAAAAATGGCTGGCAGTTCTGTTGTTCTTGTCCTTCCAATCCTTGAAGTAAAATCTTACAAAATACTATAGTAGAAGGAGAGTTCCTCTACATTTTTGCAACTTTTGATTTGGTAGAAAAGACACTTCTAGGTAAGAATTGTAATTGCAATATTTCAATAACAATTTTGGAACTCTTCTTTTCAAATGCACTGAATCTGGGGTGGAGTTCTAAAGAAATATAGCAAATATCCAATTGATAAAACATGTCTCAACCTGAGGAGAGGATACAATATTAACCTGTGCTTGGTTTTATTTATCTGCAAACCTAGTAATTATACTGAGAGATTCTATTAGTCTTCTTCGTTCTTTAGTTGTAAGGAATAGCTTAAAAATTGCATTTATAAATGTAATGCAGAATGGGGAAGCATTTCATATTTTATTTGGATAAAATTTTGAGGTTTTAATTAAATGTTAATATGTTGCTTTTTTATATTATATGTGAACATATTTAAATTATATGATTTATTTAAAATAATTTTCCTATAAATATGTGTAGTTCATTGAAATTCATAAAATGAAACATGTGCATATGTTCATTCAACATATATTTATGGAGATTCTACTGTTCCAAATGCAATAGCAAAGAAAATAATTTCTCTTGTTTGTCAAATAACTCTGAATTGAATGTCTATAAAATCATTGTCTTACAGACCTTTGTGTTGATCGACTGCAACATCAGATGTCTTTTAGTATAATCTTGACCCATTACACTGACCTCCTTTAAAGCAACCCTAATTTCTTTTATTATTATTATTATTATACTTTAAGTTCTGGGGTACATATGCAGATCTTGCAGGATTTTTACATAGGTATACATATGCCATGGTGGTTTGCTGCCTCCATCCCCCTGTCACCTATATTAGGTATTTCTCTTAATGTTATCCCTCTCCAACATCCCCACCCCTTGCTATCGCTACCCTAGCCCCCCACCCCACAACAGACCCCAGTGTGTGATGTTCTCCTCCCTGTGTCCATGTGTTCTCATTGTTCAACACCCACTTATGAGTGGGGACAAGCAGTGTTTGGTTTTCTGGTCTTATGTCAGTTTGCTGAGAATGATGGTTTCTAGATTCATTCATGTCCTAGCAAAGGACATGAACTCATCCTTTTTAATGGCTGCATAGTATTCCATGGTGTATATGTGCCGCATTTTCTTTACCTAGTCTATCATTGATGAGCATTTGGGTTGGTCCCAAGGTTTAAAGTAACCCTAATTTCTGTTGATCTATACTCTCCTTTCATATTCTTTTTTTTTTTGACTTCTAAATACTATTCTTTTTTAAAACTTTTATTTTAAGTTTAGGGGTGCATGTGTGGGATATTTATATAGGTAAATATGTGCCATGGGGGTTTGTTGTGCAGATTATTTAACCACCCAGGTATTAAGCCTAGTGCCCATTAGTTATTTTTCCCAATTATCTGCCTCTTCCCACCCTCCATCCTCTGATAGGCCACAGTGTGTGCTGTTCCCCTCTATGCATCCATGTGTTCTTATCATTTAGCTCTCACTTATAAGTGAGAACATGCAGTTTTTGGTTTTCTGTTCCTACATTAGTTAATTAAAAATAATGGCCTGTAGCTCCATATTCTTAAACACTTTATTCTGAAATAATTGTGGAATCACATGAAACAAAGCAAAAAGATCTTGTGTATCCTTCACCTAGCTTCCCCTGATGGTAACATCTGCAACACTGTAGTACGGTATCACAACCAGGAGTTTTTTTGTTGTTTGTTTGTTTGTTTTTAGAGACTGAGTCTCGCTCTGTCACCAGGCTGGAGTGCAGTGGCACAATCTCAGCTCATTCCAACCTCCACCTGGTGGATTCAAGAGCTTCTCCTGCATTAGCCTCCTGAGTAGCTGGTACTACAGGCATGCACCAACATGCCCAGTTAATTTTTGTATTTTTGGTAGAGATGGGGTTTCACCACGTAGCCAGGATGGTCCCGATCTCTTGACTTGTGACCTGCCCACCTCGGCCTCCCAAAGTGCTGGGATTACAGGTGTGAACCACCATGCCTGGCCCACAGCCAGGATATTAATGTTTATATAACCCTAAATACAGAACATTTTCATCAACACAAGGATCTTTTATGTTACCCCACCTAGTTTTTTCCCCACCCCCATCCTCTCCTTAGCCTCTTATAACCACTAGTCTGTTCTCCATTTTTATAATTTTGTCATTTCAAGAATGTTATATCAATGTAGGTAGGTAGTATTTAGGATTAGTTGTTTTTGCTGTTTCATGTCACATGATTCTGTGCAAGTTTATCCAGGTCAATATGTGTATCAATAGTTCCTTATTTTTATTGCTGAGATTATTTGTGGTCTGGATGTACACAGCTTGTTTAGTCATTCACTTGTTGAAGGATATCTGGGTTATTTCCAGTTTTAGTCCAATCCAAATAAAGCTGATGTAAGCATTTGTGTACTGGTTTTAGTGAGACATAATTTCTCATTTATATGAGATGAACCCCCAGAAGTTCAATTGCTTGGCCTTATTCTAGGTGCATGTTTAGTTTTTTTAAAGAAATTGCAAAATGATTTTCAAGGGTGGTTGTACCATTTTACCGTCCCACCAGAAATGTATGAGTTATCCAGTTCCTTTGCATCCTTGCCATCAGTTGATACTGTTACTACTTTTTATTTTAGGTTAGTCTTTGCCTAGCTTTTGATCCTGAAGATTTAAGATTTTCTTTTATGTTTGTTTTCCTTTTCTAAAAGTTTTATAGTTTTACATTTTACATCTAACTCTATGATCCATGTTCATTTTTTTCTTGTAAGGTGTAAGACTGAGGTTGAAATTCTCTCTTTTACCTGCGGATATTCAATTACTCTAACACTGTTTGTTGAAAAGGGTAACTTGCTTTCATTGACATGCTTTCTTATGCTTGTCAGGTATTAATCATATTTATGTGGGTCTATTTCTGGTTTTGCATTCTGTTTCATTGATCTATTTGTCTGTCTGCTAACACTACATAGTGTTAATTATTGTAACTTTATGATATGTGTCAAAATCAGTTGGAACATTTTACTAATGTATTCTTTATTTTTGGAAATTGTATAGCTGTTGTAAAATATTTGCCATTACATACAAATTTTAAAATAATCTTATATATACCTAAAAAAATCATACTGGGATTTTGATAAAAATTGCATTTTGATATAAATTTAGAGAGAACTGACATATTTACCATATTAAATCTTCCAATCCATGAACATAGTGTGTCTTTCCATTTATACAGATCTTTGATTATAAAATTTTTTGGCATAAAAGTCTTGTACACTTTTACTTTAATTTGCACCTAGAAATGTTATTTTTTGATCAGTTGTAAGTAGTATGATATTGCTAACTTTGAGGCCTCAAATTTATTGCTAGAATACAGAAATACACTTTATTTCTTTCATTTCCCTTTCTTGACTGTAGCACTGGCTAGAACTTCCAGGAAACATGCTTGCCCTACCTCCACCTTTTGCCTTAGGGGGAAAGCATTCAGTCTTTCTCCACTGAATATAATGTTAGCTATGTGTTGTTTAATATGCCCCTTATTGCACTGAGGAATTGAGGAAATTTCTCTCCTTTTTTTTTTTGGTTTCTATTATAAATGCTTATTTATGTTTTTTATGTATTGATTGATACAATCATATGATTTTTTCCATTTAGAATGATAAGATGGTGGACTACATCGATTAATTTTAAGATACTAAGACAGTCTTTCTTACTGGAATAAACCCCACTTGGTTATGACGTATAATTTTTTTTTACGTATTGCTGAATTATATTTGTTAATATTTTAAAGGACTTTTGTATCTATATTATTAATAATATTGGCCTGTAGTTTTAGTTTTCTGCATTGTGTTTCTCTGGTTTTGGTGCTGATATGGTTTGGGTTTGTGTCCCTGCCCAAATCTTATATCGAATTGTAATTCCTAATGTTGGGAGGAGAGACCTGGTGAGAGGTGTTTGGATTATGAGGGCAGACTTCCTCTTTGCTGTTCTCATGATAGTGAGTTCTCATGAGATCGGATTGTAATCAAATCTTTCCCTTTTCTTTCTCGCCATTTTCTCTCTTTCTCCTCTGGCCATGTATGACGTGTCCGCTACCCTTACCTTCTGCTGTGATTGTAAGTTTCCTGAGGCCTTCCCAGCCATGCTTCCTGTACAGCCTGAAGAACTGTGAATTAATTAAACTTTTTAAAAAATGAATTACTCACTCTCAGGTAGTTCTTTATAGCAATGTGACAGTGGACCTATCCCTCCTTAGCCATGCTTCCTGTACAGCCTGAAGAACTGTGAGCCAATTAAACCTCTTTTCTTTATAAATTACCCAGTCTCAAGGATTTTTTTTGTAGCATTGAGAGAACTGACTAATACAGGTATTAAGGTAATGCTAGTTTCAGAAAATGAATTGTTAAATATTCTCTCCTTTTCTATTTTATTAGAAAATATTCTGTAGAATTGGCATTAATGTTTTAAATATTTGATAGAATTCTACACTGTATCTTGGGCCTGGAGATTCCTATTTTGGAAGTCTTCAAATTACAAATTCCATTTTCTTAACATTTGTATGTCTTTTCAAGTGATTTGTTTCATACTAAGTGAGTTGTGGCAGTTTGTATTTTTTGAGAGATTGGTTTATTTAAGTTGTCAAATTTATGTGGAGTTGTTTATAATATTCCTTTCTATTCTTTTAATGTCTGTAATTTCTACAGTGATGTCCATATTTTATTCCCTATACTGGTAATTTGTATGTTTTCACTTTTTTCTTTGTTAGGTTTAGTAGCATTTTCTCAATTTTTAAAAGATTTTCAAAGTACTGGGTCTTTGTGTTATTAATTTTGTCATTTTCTGTTTTAAATTTTATTGATTTCTGCCCTTATCTTTATTATTTTTCCTTCTTGCTTGCTTTGGGTTTATTTTTCTCTTCTTTTTTCTAAGTTTTTGAGGTAGGCACTCAGATTATTTACTTGGGACTTTTTTTTTGTAATGTTTACATTTACTGCTATACATTTTCATTGAATCACTGCTTTAGCTATGTCCCCCAAATTCTGAAATATTGTATTTTTATTCAATTTAATGTATTTTATGTTATTCCTCATGGCACATCCTCTTTGACCCATGGATTATTTAGAATTGTGTTTGGTCTCAAGTATTTGGTAACTTTTATCTTTCTGTTATTGAATCCTAGTTTAATTTAGTTTTGTCAAATATCATACTCTATGTGATTTCAATTGTTTTAATTTTTTTGAGGTTATTTCATGGTCCAGGATATGATATTCTGTTTTATATTTCATGCACATTTGAAAATAATGTGTATCCTGCTGTTATTATGTAGGTAGTTCTGCATATATTGATTTAATTTTGGCGTATTTAAGTTATTCCATATTGTTGGTGATTTTCTGTATAGTTGTTCCATCAATTTTTGATAGCAGGTCATTGAAGTTCCTCATTATAAATATGAATTTGTCTATTCCTTATTTCTATCAGTTTTGCTTCACCTATATGCAGTTCTTTTGTTGGTACATACACATTTAGGATGCGATGTCTCTTCTTGGTAGATTGGCCTTTTTAACCTTTACAGTGTTCCTCTTTGTCTGTAATAATTTCATTGCTTTGAAGTCTATTTAATCTGATATTAATATAGCCACTTTTTCTTTCTTTTGATAATTTTTGCATGACATATATATTTTCCATTTTTTTACTTCCAGCGTGTCTATATGGTTATGTTTAAAGTATGTTTTTTGTAGAAAGTATAAAGTTGGATAACTTTTCAAATCTGCATTACCAACCTCTGTATTTTTATTTATGTAGTTATGCCATTTACATTTAATGCATTTATTAATATGTTTGGGCTTATGTCTGCCATTTTGTCAGGATGTTATTTGTTTGCACATATTAATGCTTCCTGGATGCTGACTTCTTCAGCTTCAATCCTGGTATATGTCAGACAAAAAGAAAACCCAGGAAAGTTACCACCATGTTGTTTCTTGGGCTCTGCAGTCCCTAACTGGTCTTTTTCTTTCCATATTTAGAGTCCTGTATGTATTTATATATGCTGCCAGATGTTTAGTTATATTTGGAAAAAAAAATAGGGAAAAGTACATTTATCTCATCTTAGAAGTGAAGTAAGTATTTAAAAAGAGAGGAGACTTTCCACCAAATAGCTCATTTCATTTTTAATTTTTCTAATTTCAGGGTGGTATTCTTACATTAGATTGAAACACTTCATCTACTGGCCAATTCTACATGTTAGTTGCTTCTCTTGTCTTTCTACTAATGTCAACTCCCCAAAACCCATAGATATGCATATATATACATACACATAAGTCCTAGCCAAGTGGCTTAAAATGTACTATATATGACAACGTTCTTAGATTAGGAATAAATTTACATTTTAAAAAGTAATTCCTTCTTAAGTTCTAAGCTATTTTACTTTAGTTCTGTTTTTATTCCTTTCCTAATAAATATAAACTCATATTTCTTGAGCCAAGCTACATTGTTTAATGTTTGTTGGAATTTGTTAAGTACCTACTATGTGCCAGACCTTCTGGAAGCCTCAAGAACTCATCTGGAATGTGTTTGTCCATTCATTTAACAAATAGACCCCATTAGACATGCAAGTGGATATGTCAAGTGGTCAGTTGCATCTACAAATATATAGTTCAACTTAGAGTTTAGAATTATAAAATTTAAAGTTATTAAAAATAAAATAATTTTAATCATGTCTTAACATAAAATTACTGAGGAACTGGAGTATGTAGAATAATCACAACGGCCCAGAGCTGATTAATATTTACTAAGCAATAGAGAAACAAGAGTAATTAAAAGAGACATAGTATCTGCCCTAATGTTACTTATAGTCTGAAAGAGGAGAAGTATAAATCTCACTATATTCTTCTAATTAAGAAGTTTTATGTGATAAAAATTTAAATCTAAATATCTTTTTGTATGGCACAAATAGTAAGTTCTGTTTCAAGCATTTGTAAGGGACATGAGAGTATGCACATTACCCCTATTTTTGAGGCCTCTCTGATTGTTCTATTCTCATTGTCTATACTATCCTCCTTCTCCTGTTTTCTTCCTAGCTAATTCCTACTCATCTTTATAAGTCAGTTCTAACATTACCTCCCCTGAAATACCTTCATGAATGCCCCCCTCCTATCATCCATAATCCTAAAATTGTAAGTAAAATAATAGTAATAAAAACGGAATAATAGCCTTCATCTGTCTTGTCAACCATTCATTCTAGATTTTCCTCCCACATAAGTATCTCTTGAACTAACCTAGGTGACTTGTCTTATAGTGTTATACAGGCCATGAGAAATATGAGCCTATGGCTTTACTTTTTAGTTTATGGGATGCTTTACATCCCTTATTTAGTAGATGCTTATGCTTAGGAATTGGGAGAGTATTTTCATTAATCAACATTAGAAAGTTATTGAGTCCTCAGAATCTAGAGCATATGATGATAGTTATGAAAGGGACAGATGAAGACTTCTCTCAAAGAAGGGAGGTGAGGAAGGCAAGGTATGCCAGGGAAAGGAAGTTAAGCAAGGATGCAAACTTGGCTGGGAATGATTTAAACATTGTGCTGTGTAGAGCTCTACATCGGCAGTTTTATCACAGAGTTACTTCTGCCATGAGTTAAGGGGTGTTAGCCTTTTTGCCTCCTATAAATCAGTTATTGGCAGCCAGCTGGCCCTATAACCAGTTAAGGAGCATAATATCCTGGGAAAGATGTCCTCGCATTTATCCAAGGACAACTCTGAAGTACATGGCATTTGTAGGTGGTTGGCAGCTAATACATAGCATTCAGGGGAGGAGAGCACTGGCCCAGTGAAGGGCATCTGGGAAGGTACCAAGTACAGCTACTACAGAGCATTTCTTGGATTGATCAGATATTCTTCTTAAATTCAGTTCGTCCATGCATAGCTTCTCTGGGATTCTGATTGATCACATTTATGGGAAAGTTATGAAAGGGATTTCTTACTATAAAACAGACATGCTGCTTTCAACCCTACCACATAGGATTTTGTAGGGTGTATGGACCAAGCTGTAGATCTTGTGCTGAAGATTAGACTTAACATGAACCAATTTCTTGCTCTTGGATACAGTCAAAATTAACAGTAGTATTAGCAGATTCTCATGCAGCTATAAAGAACTGCCAAAGACTGGGTAATCTATAAAGAAAAGAGATTTAATTGACACTCAGATCCATATGACTGGGGAGGCTTCAGGAAACTCACAATCATGGTGGAAGGGGAAGCAAACATATCCTTCACATGGCAGCAGGGGAGAGAAGTGCTGAGCAAAGGAAGAAAAGCCCCTTATAAAACCATCAGATCTCATGAGATCTCATTCACTCTCATGAGAACAGCATGGGGGTAACTGCCCTTATGATTTAATTACCTCCTACCATGTCCCTCCCACAACACATGGCGATTATGGGAGCTACAATTTAAGATGAGATTTGGGTGGAAATACAGGCAAACCATATCACGCCACTCCTAATTTTCCTCAAGTCTCATGTCCTCCCATTTCAAAACACAATCATGCCTTTCCAACAGTCTCCCAGAGTCTTAGCTCATTCCAGTATTAACCCAAAAGTTTAAGACTAACATTTTATCTGAGACAAGGCAAGTCCCTTTTGTCTATGAGCATATAAAATCTATAGAAAGTTAGTTACTTTCTAGATACAATGAGATACAAGGTGTAGGTAAATACACCCATTCCAAAAGGGAGTAATTGGCCAAAACAAATGGGTTACAGGCCCCATGCAAGTCCAAAATCCATAGGGCAGCCATTAAACCTTAAACTTCCAAAATGATCCAGTTTAACTCTATGTCTCACATCCAGTCATGCTGATGCAAGAGGTGGGTTTCCACAGCAGCTCCACTCCTGTGACTTTGTAATGCTTTTCTGCTGCTTTCATGGGCTGGTGTTGAGTGTCTGTGGCTTTTTCAGCCACACAGTACAAGCTGTCGCTGGATCTACCATTCTGTGGTCAGTAGAAGTGTGGCCCTCTTCACACAACTCCACTAGGCAGTGCCCCAGTGGACACTCTGTGTGGGGGCTCTGAATCCTCATTTCTCTAGCAGAGGTTCCCAATTAGGGCTTCACCCATGCAGCAAAATTTTGCCTAGACATACAAGCATTTCCATATATCCTCTGAAATCTAGATAGAGGTTCCCAAACCTGACTTCTTAAACTCTGTGCACCCACAAGGGCAACACCATGTGGAAGCCACCGAGGTTTGGGGCTTTCACTCCCTGAAGCAATGGACTGAACTGTACCTTAGTCCCTTTTAGCCATAGCTGGAGCTGAAGCAGCTGGGATGCTGGGCACCATGTCCTGAGGCTGCATAGAGCAGGAGGGCCATGGGCCTGGCCCAGGAAACCATTTTCCCTCCTATTTCTCTGGGCCCATGATAAGAGGGGCTGCTGTGAAAGTCTCTGACATGCTCTGGAGACATTTTCCCCACTGTCTTATGATTAACATTAGGTTCCTCTTTACCTATGCAAATTTCTGAAGTGGGCTTGTATTTCTCCCCAGAAAATGGGGTATATTTTCTATTGCATCATTAGGCTGCTAATTTTCCAAACTTCTATGCTGTTTACTCTTGAGTGCTTTCATGCTTAGAAATTTATTCTTCCTTATACCCTAAATCATCTCTCTTGTTCAAAGTTCTGCAAATCTCTAGGTGTTATTAGTCAGGGTTCTCTAGAGGAACAGGACTAATAGGATAGCTGTATATATGAAAGGGAGTTCATTAAGGAATACTGACTCATATGATCACAAGGTGAAGTCCCACAATAAGCTACCTGCAAGCTGAGGAACAAAAAAGCCAGTTCAAGTCCCCAAACCTCCAAAGTTGGGAAGCTGACATTGCAGCCTTCACTCTGTGACCAAAAGCCTGAGAGCCCCTAGCAAACCACTGATGTAGGTCCAAGAGTCAAAAAGCTGAAGAACTTGGAGCGCAAGGGCAAGAAGCATTCAGCACAGGAAAAATATGGAGGACAGAAGACTTAGCCAGTGTAGCCCTTCCATGTTTCTCTGCCTGCTTTTATCCTAGCCATGCTGGCAGCTGATTAGATGTTGCCCACCCAGATTGAGGGTGGGTCTGTGTCTCCTAGTTCACTGACTCAAATATTAATCTCCTTTAGTGACATCCTCACAGACACACCCAGGAAAAAAACTTTGCATCCTTCAATCCAATCTAGTTGACACTCAATATTCACCATCACTCTAGGGCAGGAGCAAAATGACACCCATCTCTTTGCATGGCAAGAGTCACCTTTACTCCAGTTCTCAACAAATTTTTCATCTCCATCTGAGACCACCCCAGCATGGACTTCATTGTCCTTATTACTGTCTTCATTTTGGTCAAAGCCATTCAACAAGTTTCCAGGAAATTCCAAACTTAACGCACATCTCCCTGTCTTCTGAGTCCTCCAAGTCTCTAGGAAGTTTCACACTTTCCTACATTTTCCCATCCTTTTCTGAGCCCTCCAAACTGTTCCAAACTCAGCCTGTTACCCAGTTCCAAAGTTGCTTCTACATTTTTGGATATCCTTATAGCAGTGCCCCACTACCAGTACCAACTGTATTAGTCTGTTCCTATGCTGCTATAAAGAATTGCCCAAGACTGGGTAAATTAAAAAAGAAAGAGGTTTACTGGACTTACATTTCTGTGTGGCTTAGGAGGCCTCAGGGTAATTACAGTCATGGTGGAAGGGGAAGAAGCAAACACATCCTTCTTCACATGGCAGCAGGAGAAAGAAGTGATGAGCAAAGGGAGAAAGCCCCTTATAAAACCATAATATCTTGTGAGAACTCATTCACTATCATGAAACAGCCTGGGGGTAAGTGCTCCCATGATTCAGTTACCTCCCACTGGTTTTCTCCCATGACATGTGAAGATTATGGAGAATACAATTTAAGATGAGATTTAGGTGGGGACACAGCCAAATAATATCAATTGTTTTTTCTGTCACCCTATAAATTCATTAGAGCAATATTTTCAAGTGTGGAATATCTCCAATAACTGAAGAGATCTTATAATATACTTTTAGTGACAGGTGGCACAAGGTACAGTAAGATACTCTTTACTTTGGGGAGGATGTCTAAGCATACACCAGACCAAAAATTTCACCAATATAATAATCTCCTGAACCTTTTTTAGGTTCTCCCAACCTCTGGAGATTATGTGGCTTACCATGGCACCCAATACACATGCTCGTCAGTTGCAGTGGGCATGCTATCACTAAAACAGTGTGACAGTGTGCTATTCTGCGGATTGTCTAGATTAGCATGATTTAATAGAAATATAGCACAGGCCACATATATAATTAAAATTTCTCTTAACGATATTACAGAAAAACAGGTGAGTTAATTTTAATAATATATTTTATCTCATTCAACCTATCCAAAATGTCATCATTTTAAAATGCTATCAATATAAACACTTGTAACAGAAAGCATAATTAGTGTTGTTTCCCCCTTGCCCTGGATTCGAAGAGTGAACTTTGAGTGAGATTCAACAGCCTCTCTCTCTTGGTTTGTTTAGTATTACTATAATGAAATACCTGAAAATGAGTAATTTATAAAGAATAGTTTAATTAGCTCATGGTTCTGCATGCTGTCTAAGAGGTATGGTGCCAGCCTCTGTTTCTGGTAAGGGCATGAGGGGCTTCCACTCCTGGTGGAAGCCGAAAGGGAGCTGTCATGTACAGAGATTACATGGCAAGAAAGGAAGCAAGAGAGAGAATCTGGAGGTGTCAAGCTCTTGATAACCAGCTGTGCCAGGAACTTATAGAGGGAGAACTCACCCTACCCCTCCTAGTAAGGGCATTAATCTTTTCCTGGGGAGTCTGCCTGCATGACATAAGCACCTCCCATTATGCCATTATGCCAACATTGGCATCAAATTGCTTTGGTGGGACAAATATCCAAGCTATAGCATTCCTCTTCCTATCTCCACCATCACACAGACTCATGTCCTTTTCACATTGCAAAATACAATCGCCACTTTTCAAAAGTCCTCAAAAGTCCTGCAACTTGTTCTAGCAGCAACTCAAAAGTGTAAAGTCTCAAACCTCTTTTGAGACACAAGCAAGTTCTTTCCAGCTATAATATAAGCCTGTTAAAACAAGTTATTTACTCTCAATATAAAATAATATAACAGACCATAGGTAAGCAATCTCATTTGAAAATGGAGAAATAGTCCAAAAGAAATGGATAAGATGCCTCCATGCAAATCTAAAACGCAGCAGGGCAGACATTAAATCTTATAGCTCCAGAATAATCTCCCCTGACTGCATGTCTCACATCCTGAGCACACTGGTGTGAAGGGTGCATTTTCAAGGTCTTGGGCAGTCTCATCCTCATGACTTTGCTGGGCACAGCCCATGTGGCTGTTCTCACAGGTTGGATCTAAATTCCCCTGGCTTTCTCCAGGCTGTGGTTGCATGTTACTGGCGGCTTGATTATTATGGCACCTTATGGTAGCCCACCTTCAGTGGCTCCACTAGATATTGCCCCTGTAGGTATTTATAGTGGCTCAACTTCTGTGGCAAACTTCTGCCTGAACATCCAGGCTTTCTGATACATCCTCTAAAATCTAGGTGGAAATTGCCAAGCCTCTATCACTCTTTCATTCTGGATACCTGCAGACTTAACACTGCACGGATGCCACCAAGGCTTATTACTTACACCCTCAAGTGCAGTGGCTTGAGTTGTACCTGGAGCTGCCTGAGCTGTGGCTGGAACCAGAACAGTGAAGATATAGGGAACAGCATGTTGAGATGGTGTAGAGAAGCAGAATTTCGGCCCTGGCTCTCCAAACCATTCTGCTCTCCTAGGCTTCTAGGTATGTGATAGGTGGATCAGCGTTGATGATTTCTGAAATGTCTTCAGGTCCTCACTGGCATTTTCTTGATTATTAGCACTTAATTCCCATTTAGTCATACTAATCTCTCTAGCAAGTTGTTGCTCATCAGCACCCTTGGAGTCCTGTCCTAATAATGTTCTTTCCTTCTCTGCCACATGGCCAGGCTATAAATATTCCATATTTTAGTGCTGCATCCTTTTAAATTATAAATCCTACCTTTAAGCCATCCCTTTGCTGCTGTATATGATCATAAACTGATAAAAGTAGCCATGGCACTTCTAGAAGTCTTTGCTGCTTACAAATTTCTTCCATCAGATACCTTAGGTTATCACTCTTTAACTTTAGCCTTCCACAAAGCCCTCAGGCATGGGTACAATGCAACCAATTCCTTTGCGAAGGTGTAACAGGGGTGACATTTGCTTCAATTCCCAATAGCATTCTTATTTCCATTTGAGACCTCATCAGCTTGTCTTTTACTATGCATAAATGTTTTTTCTTTCTTTCTTCCTTTCTTCCTTTCTTCCTTTCTTCCTTTCTTCCTTTCTTCCTTTCTT
>NW_016107466.1:5342780-5366057 GCF_001604975.1 Cebus imitator | reverse complement strand
TCCTTCCTTCCTTCCTTCCTTCCTTCCTTCCTTCCTTCCTTTCTTTCTTTCTTTCTTTCTTTCTTTCTTTCTTTCTTTCTTTCTTTCTTTCTTTCGTAGAGTCAGGGTCTTACTATATTGCCCAAGCTGGCCTCAAACTTCTGTCCTTAAGAGATTCTCCTTCATCGGCCTCCCAAAGTGCTAGGGTTGCAGGCATAACCACCAAATGGAGCCAATACTGTCTGTATTTCTATCAGCATTTTAGTAACAACCATTTGACCAATATCCAAGAATTTCCAAACTTTCCCTCATCTTTTCATCTTATTCTGAGCCCTTAAAACTCTTCCAGCCTCTGCCAATTACCCATTTCCAATGACATTATCGCATTTTCAGGTATCTTTATAGTAATTACCCATTCCTAAGTACCAATTTCATGTCTTAGTCTGTTTAGCCATAAAGGAATGCTTAGGGATGAGTAATTTATAAAGAGAAGAGAGTCATTTTGCTCATGGCTTTGCAGGCTATACAAGAGGCATGGTGCTAGTATCTGCTTCTTGTGAGGGACTCAGGCTGCTTCCAGTTATGGAGGAAGGGAAAGGAGAGACTGCATGCTTAGTGATTACATAGAAAGAAAGAGACAGGGGAAGGTAACAGGCTCTTATACACAACCAGCTCTCCTAGGAACTAATAGCAGGGGAGCTCCTCCCATGGAGGGCATTAATTTGCTCATGAGGAGTCTGTTCACATGACCCAAACACATCCCATTAGATCTCTACCTCCAACATTGGGGTAAAAGTGGAATATAAGTTTTGAGGGAAACAAACATACAAACTATAACACTGTCTTAATAACTTATTCCTGTGCAGACAAGCCAAATAAAATGCATAAAAGTATGTCCAGTTCTTCTCTCTTAAGGAAGAAACCTGATTTAAAAAAAAAGTAGTATGGAGAGAAGCCCTATGAACCATCACAGAAAGTTTGCTTTGCTCTGGTGCTAACACATAAGTGAATAGGACACATATCTCCACTCCTCCAGTGGCACCCATGCTTACATGGGCCTGGGATACTAGCAATAATTTAGTCACTTTCTATCTTAAGAAAGTATAGTCAAAATCAGAACAGCAAGCGTGCCATCATTACAGAAATAATGCTGAAGCTGTTTAACTTATAAAGAAGTAAATTGTTTGCCAATTTTAATACTTTATTGTGTGTCATGACATGTTGGTCTTTCCTAAGACCCAAATTTATGGCTGCAGGCATTGGTAGTTGAGCAGTAAAGGACATTAGAAATTATGTATTATGATCCCCTCATTTTTCAGATGACCTCCCAGGTAAGCCTTGGAAATCTCTGGATTGGCTATTCTTTTTATGGTGTTTTGTTGTTGTAGTTCAGTAGTTGCCTCTGTTTGCTCAGCATTTATTTTTATGTTTTACAAAAGGATGTGTATTATGTTATGTTATAATTGAAAGCCACCAGTATAAGCAGCCTAAATCCAATTCCTCTTCATTTCAGTCAAATTTCACATTTCATTACGACAGAATTAATTTGATGGCCAAATCTGGTGTGTTACTGCTTTCCAGCTAGATTTGCTTCCAATTTAACATCCTAACTATGCTTGTAAAATAGACAATAAAACAATCTTTTCTGACTTGGGAAATACTTTTTATTCTTCGTTCTCTCTGCTCCACTGTAACATTTTAGCTGAGTTTTATGGAACAATCACTTTCCTCATCTAATTACTGCAATTCCCTGGTAGATGGCCTCCCTTGCCCTGCAATAGCAAAATTATCATAAATACACAATTCCACTGCCAGCATCTCATCTTGCACATGCGTCAGTGAGCAGAGCTAGGTTTTCCCCTCTCTAAATTGTGTTCTTGCTAAATTAACAGTTTTCATGTGAACCAATCAAAACTTTTTCTGACATACCAACAAATTCCTAAGAAAGTTAATCTTGCCTCATAGGTACTCTTCAGGCTCAGCTCCTAGTGCTTACACATAACTGTGCATACAGATGAACACTGAGCCTGAAGATGCCTATTTGAATCCACAGGAACCAGGACTCTTCCAATATGGACTGTTTGAGGACAATTCTCAAACGAAGATAATAGCAAAAAATCATTAAGTGCAGTAGCCAACTTCACAGAAGATCAACTGGAAATGCTTTACCTAGGTTATGCTAACAAATGAAAACTTTCTTTAGAAATCAACACAGAAAAGAATCTGATCTAGAATCCGGATTTGGTTTCAGAATTGGAGTAGTGAGGCACTGATTCCAGCAAAGACCAGGACCTGATGAGGCCTTAGAATCAAGTCAAGGTCAAGAATATCCTGAAAAGGAGATTCCAAGCAGAGAAATCAGACAGTGTCCTGCCACTTACACCTCCTTCCAAACACACACTAGCATCAAGGTATTTATTAAAAAAACCCTAAGTCTGGGATTGAGTCCAGAAATCAACTTGCTAAAGAATATTGGGATTACATAGTCAAGAATCTAAATTTCTTTTCAAAATTAAAGATGTAGATTTCATGTGCAGGAAAAAAGCAAATGATAAGACCTGAGAACAAAGATAGCCAGGAGCAAAATCTCCGAGATAAGTGTGAGGTTTAGAAGCTATGCAAGGTGGCACCAGCCTCACTGTCAACTGTCTCATTTCTCTGGAACCAAAACAAGGTGGACACAAAGAAGAATTCAGAGTACTGAATATCATCAGCTTAGGCCCCACATCTTTCTTTCACTCTTCTGGAAATGTGCGTTTCTTCTGGGACTGCAAGCTGAGCCCTCTGCTGATGGTGAACAAGATGGCAGGATTCAGGCAGCTACTAAAGGCACCACATAGTTCAACTACATAGCCTGGCCTGAAAGTGCAGCAGACTTTAAAAACAATGAAAATAAACTTAATAATATCAGTTTTTAGTCATTATAATTATGCATTATAATTATGACTGATTCAAGCAAAAATTATCAATGGATATTAAAACCATTGAATGAATACTTGACGAGGAAACAAGATTATACATTGTCTCAAAAATCTCCTCACTGATTACTTATTAATTACAAAAGGAAAATTGGTAATATTGTAGAAACCTGGTTGATCACCTTAGCTAAAGTACTGAAATTCACATCACCAATAATGGCACAAAGCTACATGAGGTGCCTCCTGATATGATGCACTAAGAAGAACACAATATCTCTTTTGTAGTATTACTGCCAAAACAGTATGTAAGCTGAATTTAATTATGACAAAACGTGAGTCAAACCCAAACTGAGTGACAGTCTTTTAAAGGAACATACTTCTATTCTTCAACACAAGTGGAATAATGGAATGAAGAATTAGTAGGCTGACTCAGGAAATATTTAGGAAGTACATCTCCCAAGGACTTTTCTTCTAGGTGTAGTATGAGCCACCATTTATGTGCAGGAGAGGTCAGGTAACACATTCAGATGCCTGTTTGTGCCTAAAATTTCTTTCCAGAGATAATCAAGAAATTGTTAATATTTGTTAACTTCAGAGAAGGGAGGTGGAGAACTGGGTTGAGAGACAAGAGTTTTTTACTGTAATCTTTTTACCTTACTTGAATTTAAAACATTTCAATGCATTATATAAAGTTTTTTTAAACTTAACTTCAGAAGGTGGTTCTCAAACATAAGGTTAAATGAAAGAAACCAGACACAAAAAGAATGCATACTGTATTATTTCATTTGCTTAAATTTTAAAAGTAACCAAAACTCATCCATGGTATTCGATATCAGGCTGTGGATTATTGTCATCCTGAGGTGGACACATTGGTTGGAAGAAACAGGGCAATTCTGTGGGCTTGGCCAATTCTATATCATATGGGTACATGTATGTGTGCAATTGGACAGTTGGAGAATTCAGCAAACTGTATCCTGTTGACCTATGCAGTGTACTCTGTTTGCTACACTTCAACTTTTTAAAAGTTTGTGATTTGTTTAAAAAAAGAAAAAAGAGAAAACACAAAGCCTAACTACATTGCAAAGCCATTATTTGTCCCTTTTATCAAAGTAAACGTGAAGAGCCATTGACTCTTACCAGGTAAATTAGCTATTTTCAAGGCAAAATATCACCAACTTTATAAGAGGAGTGTACAAACTGATCTTCACTTATGTTTCCAATCTAATTTCCCATCACTTCCAATAGATGAATTTTATGTTTCCATTATTTAGCAGACTTGTAGTTCCCTGAATATGTGTGCGCTTCCATGTACCTTTGTCACTAGGAAACGTCTTCCCACTGCTGAAATGCTGTTCTCTTTGCTTGTCTCCTATTTAATTTACATTCACCCTGAAACTTCAGCTCAGTAAACTTGCTTTGTAAAGCCTACCGTGCTTTAACCCCTCACACATTGGCTATGGCACCTTTCATATTGCATTATAATGCTTGGGTTACATGTCTTACCTCCTTCACTACGTTGGTCCTTAGGCTTTGATGTAAGCAGTACAGGTTTAAGCTGGGCACAGTGACTCATGGCTGTAAACCCAGCACTTTGTAAGGCTGAGGATCAGTTGAGGCCAGGAGTTTGAGGCCAGACTGGGCAACATAGTGAGATCCCATCTCTACAGAAAAATTTAAAAATTTAGATTGTCATGGTGTCACATGACTATAGTGCTAGCTACTTGGGAGGCTGAGACAGGAGGATAGTTTGAGCTTGAGAGTCAAAGTTACAATAAGCTATGACCACACCACTGTACTCCAGCCTGGGTGACAGAGCCAGGTCCCAACTCAATGAAATAAAATACAGTTAAATTAAATTAAATTAAACAATAAAATGAAGTAAATAAAATGAAAAAGAAATGTGGGTTCAAGCGCAAACTTTTCTTCTTAATAATTTTGCATTGTTGACAAATGACTTAAATATGCATTTTAACATCTTGGGATACAGCATCAAACGTAATTCAGGATTGGCTCCTGGATCCACTACTAAACTACTATGTAACTTCTGGCAGGTTTCTGAACTCTGTAATTCTGTTTGCTCTTCAGTACAGTAAGAGTAATAAAAATACTGATCTCATAAGATTGTTGTGAGGATCAAATGAAATGACATGTTCTCTCAGTCACATAGTGAGTATACAGAAAGTTAGCCCTGTTATAAAAATGCTGTGTCTCACTTTTCTCATCTGTGATATGGGAATATCAATCTTCTATTCACAAGGCTGTTGCAAAGAAAGAAACAACATGTTACTGGACATTTACTTGTGCTCAGTAAATTTTCTTGAATGAATAAATAATTAATGGTGTATGAAGGGTGTCTGCTGAAATGTAGTGATGATGGCTTGCTTTGTTCTGTTAAGAGGTTATTGTGGAAAGAGCTAAAGTTATGGGATTAGAGTCATACATCCCTTAAACATGCAAGGAATTTCCCTCACTCATACATCTAACATTCTAAATATAAAATACTAATCAATGTCATTCACATGTTTTCAAAGATGTGGCACCCAATAAATTCCACATTTTTAAAAATAGGTATTTCAGAAGACTAACTACTTACTGATTAATTTTGTTCATTGGTCCAATAAACACAACATTCTTATTTTCTCAGATAAAATTTACTGTTTTAGTGTATTGTTAGTTAAATATACATTTAGATTGCCATATCAAGTGATGGGAAACAACATTTTGAGTATCAAATGACTGCTTGAAAATAAACTTTTGCAAACCTATTTGTATGGCATATACATGTCTTTTATAGACACACACACACACACACACACACACACACACACAGAGAGAGAGAGAGAGAGAGAGAGAATTTTAAAACCCAATGGATTTTTCTAAAAATGTACTTTGCAATGAATTCTTTGAAATTTTCTTTATGATTATGTCTGCATTAAAAGTGAGAAAAAAACTCTATTAAAAAAGAATGAAAATGTTTTCTATAGAACACTTGCCCATCTGCATCAAAAGCATTTTATTTCCCCAGCTGCTATTAGTTTATATTGAATGCAATTCAGATGTGCTTCTACATACTCAGTCATCTCTTTTTTTCTTCAATGCACAGTGAGCCATGTTTGAAACAGGATTAGTTTTCAGCTTAACTGAATACTGCATTTTGATAAATTCAAGGAAATGGCTAACTCAAATATATTCAAAATGCATTATTTACAAAAATGAGCAATTTTTCTGAATCCTTTTATATTTATTTCTTTTTGTTCTTTAATACATATCTTTTATGACGAATCTAAAAAAATTTCAAGAAGGGTTGAAAAATGTTGGTTGATTTCAGGATATTGGACCTGAACTCAAATTAATGTTTTCATTAGCTTACATATTCTGAGCACCTTCTATATTATTAGTAATTATTTACAAATTAACTGTGATCTCACAAGAGTCTGATAAAGTAGGCATGATTATCTCTTATTTTAAAGTAGTTTCTTCAGAAAATTTCTTGTGATGAGAGAAATAAGTATGTAAGTAAGTAAATATTGATATTCACAACTTCTTACTTTCTTCTTCCTACATAATATTTGAACTTTGTTTTCTTGATTACTGGACCTTGTCATACTTACTAAGAGAATGGGTGAAAGGGAGAATTGAGAGGAACCAAGGAAGGTTTTATTAATTTCTAATGGAATAGAAATAACATTAATATAGAACAGAAACAAGAAGGCCTGAAATGAGAAAGGAGTAGGGCAGGCCTATAAAACATGGTAAGGTAGAAAGGGAGTGCTGAAAGATTTTTGGAAAGGAGGGAAGGAAGAAGTAAGGATGGGGGAAGATAGAGAGAGAGAATTTGGATTTGGAGATAACTGTCATCATAACCTTATAAGCTCATTGGATACTGTATTAAGTTTTTGTTACTACTGTAACAAATTACCATAAAATTGACAGCTTAAAATAATGTAAATTTATTATCAGATAGTTTGGAAAATCTAAAACCAGTCTCATTGGGTTAAAGTGAAATTATTAGCAGGGCTGTATTCCTTCTTAACATTCTAGGAGACTATACACATCCTTGCCCTTTCTAGCTTTGAGGTGGCCTACATTCCCTGCCTTGTGGTCCCTTACATCTTCAGAGCCAGCGGCGGCTGGTGGAGTCTCACACTGTATTATTCTGACACTGGCTCTTCTGCCTCCCTCCTCTACATTTAAGGCCCTTTGTAGTTACATTGGGCCCACCCGTATACTCCAGAATGGTCTCATCATCTTAAGGCTGTCTGATAACAATCTTAATCTCACTTAGAATCTTCATTCTTCTTTGCCATGACACATAGCATATTCACAGGTCCTGGTAATTGGAATATGAACGTCTTGGGAGCCACTATTCTGCCTACCATAGACATTAAACCTATATCCTTTATTTTGCACAGGACATAACTGTGCCCTGAAAAATAGAATTACTTCCCTAAGGTAAACATTCGATAATAATAAGCACTGATACAAGAATATTCTGCCACTTGACTCATTAAAAAGTGTGTAGAAATGCAATTTAACTTCAATTATTTTTGGTGGCTTTGTTTTCTCCTTAAATAATATGTGTTAGTCTGTTCTCACTCTGATAATAAAGACATATCTGAGACTGGGTAATTTAAAAAGGAAAGGATTGACTCACAATTCTTTAGGGCTGGGGAGGCCTCAGGAAACTTACAATCATGACAGAAGGGGAAGAAAACACATCCTTCTTCACATGGCAGCAGCAAGGAAAAGTACAAAGGAATGAGGAAGAAGACCCTTATACAATTATCAGATCTTGTGAGAACTCATTATCATGAGAATAGGATGAGTGAAATCACCCCCATGATTCAATTATATTCACCTGGTCCCTTCCATGATGTGAGGATTATGGAAACTACAAATCAAGATGCGATTTGTTGGGGACACAGCCAAAAAATATCAGGATAATATATGCTTATAATCAATAATAAGTATTTATGATTTTCATGATTTTTATCATAAATGTCTTTGCTCTCCATGCCCTTTTTCTGCAGATTTTTTTTTTCTTGTAGCTATAGTAAGAAACAGTTGATTTCCTATAGCTCTCTCGCACCATGGCATACTACAACTGCTAGTTTCATGTCCTCAGTTGAGGACTGCATTACTTGATGACAGGGGTTCTTCTCTTATTGATCTTAATTCACACATTTTATTTCACAGCTCTTGTTAGAATGTGTACTGGTAAACAGTTAAATACTCTTTAAATGAATTTATGAATGTAGGACAGAAGGAATGAGGTAGCAATAAAATCCCTGGATAACAAGTAAATACATCTTGCTGGTTTCTAGTACAAGACTTGTTACAAATGTTTGGTGTTGTCTTTTAATAACCCATCAGAAATAATGCAGCACCACTGGATCCTTTTCAAGTTTCTTTTTTCCTAGCTCTAAAGTTCTGGGATTTTAAGGGTGTCAGAAACACTTTTTCTATCTTCCAAGGTGGCATATAAATGCCATCTATAAGAATGTGATCTTGATTTTACTGAGCAGCAAGATTAACAAGATCACATCATCCATGAAAAGCTAAGTCAGTCAGTGGGAGGAAGAGCATCTGTCTAGCACAGGAAGCCAAAGGACCAGAAAAAAGAACATGGAGGAAAAAGTAAAGGTAAATTTCAGTATCTACACCTTTCTTTTTCTACAATAAAGAGTATAATGGCTAATAGTTTTATAATTTCTCATATTTTTGTTTGCTTGAGAAATTGTTTGGAGGTAAGGATAATATTGTAAATCCTCTCCATTCCATGGGCTTGGCCTATACACATTTAATTCTGAGTCCTGGCACATATGGAAATTGGGTTAACGAAAGTCATACCTGATAATGTGGCTTTAGGTAAGAAAACAAAAACAGACCCCAACACAAAGATATGAAGTATTGTGATAAAGCTTAATTATCGTGGATGTTCCATTTCCAGTATTGAAAACTTTTTCCCACCTGCTACTTGATAGCCATATATTCACTCAAGTGACACATATGAACGTGCACAAACACATATACACATACCTCATAGAGTAAAACAAGAGGAAAATGAATGATCATTTCTATTAATAGACTGAGGTAAAAATGAGGTCAAATTCTTGGCAAAAGCAGTAAACACATGCAATTGTCCCAAGAAATAGACCAATGGATCTCTACTGTCCAGTTCATCTGCACTTCCAAACCCATTATTCCTATACACTCTTTATAACATTGGCAACCACAACTTGAACTTAAACACTATTCTAGAACATTGCTTTTACTACAGTTACTATGGGATTGACTAGCAATGTTTAATAATGGATCTTGTTGCTGGTCATTTTCATTATCTGGAATGAAGTACTGACTTCACACTTGAGTTTTACAAGCAGATCTGTTCATTTGTTCCTACATTAGTTACCAAAAAACAATTGATTTGGCAAAGGTCTTATTTTTGTAGATGACTGTTTTCCTCATTTTTGTATTTATTCCTTATTTCACTTTTGTTATTGTCTTCATTTCCTTCTCATGCAGTGTTAAGAACAGGGACTGACTTACTGTTTTTATTGTAAAGAAGGTGAGATGTGAGATGTTTTTATTTGCATTAACAGCAATTGAACCTGTCAACTATCATATCTTGGTCTGTATGCTCAGGACGGAGAGAGCCTAGTTTATCAGACCAGACCTCCAGGCATCTTCCCAAATATGTAAGGAATCAAGGGCTCACTGGGCCCTAATCATTATAAAGATATTTCCCTACAGGTTTTCAGCTGGAAGGGCTGGTTATACGTATGCTGGTGTCCTCAGATTTTCTAGCCACAGGGTCAGAATTAACAATGCCCAGAATTGCCACTCTCTGACTGTGTCCCAAATGGCTTGTTTTCCTGACTGTAAATTGCCTATCATTCCCTTTTGTGTATAGAGACCTTTGGAAATATTGAGATTCAGTCTGTGCACTGGAACTTGAGCTAAAAAATGGGAAATAATGACAAACAGCAGAAAGTCCCCATGATTATCTTAACAGAATATCCTCTGGTTTCTTCCAGTGACATCTATATGAACATACGTTTTCTAATCTAAATTTGAAACTTTCCTCCAATTATAATGGGTTAGGTTTACAAATTGACACATACTTCAAAGTGCTGTGCTCCTTACTGCTGCTCTGCCTTCGCTGATGTCCTTTTTTGTGCCTTTTCTTGTTTTGCCCATCTTTTAAGGCCCAGCTTATATATGAAGCCTTCTCCCGTCTGTTAAATCAAGGCAAGATACTCAGTTGCCTGTGCAATCAAGTTATCCTGTGTTCCTTATTCTGATTCTCCATCCTTGCCCATTCAAGCTTGTGTCCTTTTTACTAGTTGTGTAAGCATCTCATCTTGCTGGAGCTCCTTGAGATCAGGGACTATGACTCATTCATCTAAACATGGAAAGATGTGATTTTCTGTTTTCTTCCCAACTTGGCTCCTGCCCACTCTTATTCCTCACAGGGAAAGAGATCTTAGAACAACATTGGCTATTCCAGATTTCTATAGAGAATAGTTTTTTTTTCCTATTTTTAAATTTTTTAGGTACATAGTAGGTATATATACATTTGTGGGGTACATGAGATGTTTTGATACAGGCATGTAATATGAAACAACCACATCATGGGGAATGGGGTACTCATCCCCTCAAGCATTTATCCTCTGAGTTACAATCTAATTACACTCTTTAGGTTATTTTAAAATGCACAGTTATTATTGACTGTAGTCACCCTATTGTACTATTAAATAATAGGTCTTATTCTTTTAATTCTTTCTATGCCCATTAACCATTCTTGTTAACAAAATAGAGTTAAAGATGCTCCTCACGAAAGATTACCTATTGTCATCCAAATTGGAACCAGGGTGAATCCTACCAATATCAATTATAAATAATAGTTTCAAGGTTAAGTTAAAGTCTTTGAAGAAGTGGAGTAGAAACTGAAAGAAGAAAAGTGAACAGGGAATAAGGAACATTTGAAACCCTGTCTATGGTTATAACTAAAAGGACTAATAGGATTTGGCTCTGTGTCCCCACCCAAATCTCATCGTCAGCTGTAATCTGCATGTGTCAAGGGAGGGACCTGTAATCCCCACATGTCAAGGGAGGAAACTGCAATCCCCACATATTGAGGGAAAGGGGTGATTGGATCATAGGGGTGGTTTCTCCCATGTTGTTTTTGTGATAGTGAGGAAGTTCTCATGAGATCTGATGGTTTTAAAAGCGGCAATTTTTTTTCTGCTCTCTGACTTCCCTCCTGCCACCTTGTGAAGAAGTTGTCTGCTTCTCCTTCACCTTCCACCATGACTGTAAGTTTCCTGAGGACTCCCTAGCCATATAGAACTGTGAGTCAATGAAACCGCTTCATAAATTACTCAGTCTCAGATATTTCTTTATAGTGGCATAAAAATGGATGAATACAAGGACTGAATATAGACTCAGTGGGCAAAATAAAATTAGTACCCTCACTTGGGACCTTGTTATAGGATGTATAAAAGATTATATCCTATCTGGTTATAGATTATATTTGTAAACCATTTGAAAATAGTATGGAACAAAAGAGCAGAATTTAGCAGATAGGTATGGATAATCAGACAGAGAGATGCTGTAGGCACTTTGTACCTAACAGTTGTGCACTATAAATATTTGACAAATTCAGTGGCTTGCAATTCCTGAAAAGAACATTACAAACATCATTTCATCCTGAGTTCATCCTCAGTCAAGTGAACATTACAAAGAGTGGCTTAGTGTAATCCTCTGCTTGAGATCAGCAGATTCATTAGCTCAGACATGTGGAAAAGAGTAAATACATGGAACTGCTAGACTGCAGCAAAAGCCTGATTCTCTTGTTCCTGCTTGGTGGACCCTGGCATACTGGCTCTCTGCTCAGAGTTCAGACCTGTGTTTGAGGGATGGCTTAGCATAGCCCAGTTGCAACATGATGACACTTGCCTAGGATAAAGGAAGATGGAAAGGAAGATGGAGGCATGAGCTTGCAATGGGTGGGACATGACAATTATAGCTTTATTTATTTGGACTGAAAATCACAGCAGTAAAGTGACTTGGAATATATACCCATGTACAATGTCGTGGGGTACAAATTGCCACAAACTTTCAGACAATACTTTGGTAATATTTGTTAAAAGTACAAATGCATAACTTTTCAGCAAGTAGTTTACCTTTTTTAAAGAATCCATCCTATAGAATTAATAGCACCAATGCAGCTGTGTGCACAAGGAAGAGTATATAGCTATTTAAAAGAATGAGTTAGATATTTACATAATGACCTGAATGATGTATGTTACATTGAGCTTAAACGCATATGGCTGAGATGCACACACACACGCGTGCGCGCACACACACACACACATACATACACATATATTCATGAATTTTTTCCATTATCAAAGACTGCAATAACAATATATATTTATGCATATTCTTATAAGCATAGAGGAAGGTATAGAAAGAACTTTCTAAAACCAGGTTAACTGTAACATCTCTGGCATTTATGCATAGATAGTTATTTCCAGTTCTAGAGAAAAAGAAATGAATCTCAAAGTGGTTATGAACATTTTCTGAAGTAATAAAACTGGAAAGAAGTATAGGTGGAGCTAAAATACAGATAAAACTGTCTGAACTACACTGCTTCCTGCAATTTACACTTTTATTATTATGTATGTGTGGATTTGTGTGTGTGTATTCTGTAGATATTTGTGAAATGATAAATTGGCTCATTTTATAGTTTGTAGAAAAGCAGTTGCCTTTAGAGTTGGGAGATCTAGGCCTAAGTTCTTGCTGTGTCCTATATATCTTTAATTTAAGCTATTCACTTAATATTTCTTTCTTTTTTTTTTTTTTTTTTTTGAGATAGAGTCTCACTCTGTTGCCCAGGCTGGCGTGCAGTGATGTGATCTCAGCTCACTGCAAAGTCTGCCTCCAGGTTCAAGCGATTCTCTTACCTCAGTCTCCTGAGCAGCTGGGATTACATGTATGTGCCACCACTCCCAGCTATTTTTTTTTTTGTATTTTTAGTAGAAAAGGGGTTTTGCCATGTTGGCCAGGCTGGTCTCGAACTCCTGACCTCAGGTGATCCACCCACCTTGGGCTCCCAAAGTGCTGGAATTACAGGCATGAGACACCATGTTCAGCCTTCACTTAACATCTGAAAAGGGAAAAATAATTCCAGCCCACATCTCCTTACAAAATTGTTGTTAGGGTTAAATAAGATGATAAAATACATATAAACGTAGACTAGTTTATAATCTTCATGTAACCAGGGGCTACCCATATTTCTGTTATCATCGTGTATCTAGCACACAGCACAGTGCTTAGAATAGAACAACTGCTTCACAGTCCTTTAAAACAGTAAAGTTTATTGAAGTACAATTTCCATGTAATAAAATTCACAAAATTTAAATGTAAAGCAGACATGTATACAATTTATAACAACTGCTTGATTGAGATAGATAGAGAAACTAACCATCACCCAAGAAAAGTTCATTATGCCTGCCTTATCTGGTAAACACTGATCTGATTTCTATCACTAAAGAATTGTTTTCCCTATACTAGCATTTTATATATTACCTTTTGAAGAACAAAAGGTTTTAATTTTGACAAGGTCTAATTTATATATTTTTTATTTATCGTTAATGCTTTAAACATATTAATTTTCTGTGCTAATTTGAAGTAGGAAATAATTGCTTGACCCAAGTTAAAGATACTGTCCTACTTTTTTCTGGAGGTTTTATAATTTTAGCTTTTACATTTTGGTCTATGTTACAAGGTTAAATGGTTTGAATCCTGTAACATAAGGACTGTGTTAATGTGTATGTTTATGTGTATGTGTGTGTGTATTCATCTGTGAGTAACTAGTTATTTCAGTACAAGCTTTTGAGGAGAATATTCTTTATTTATTGGATTATTTTGGCATCTTTGTCAAAAATCAATTAAGCTAAAATTAGGAAAATGCAAATTAAAACCATAAGGAGACATACCTACTATCACAGCTATAATTTAAAAAGACAATAACTATGATTTGTGGGGAAATTGGGACATTCATACAATATTAGTATGAACATAAAATGATGCAACTGCTTTGAAAAAGTTTGGAAGTTCTCAAAATGTCAAACATTAAGTTACCATTTGAATGAGCAATTGCATCCCAGATATAGGCCCAAGAGAAATGAAAACATATGTCCACAGGGAAATTTACACATGCATGTTCATAGCATCAGTATTCATAATGGCCAAGTGAAAACAATCCAGATTTCCAACAATCAATAAAGGGATAAATAAAATGTGGTACATCCATACAGTGAAATATTATTTGGCCATAAAAAGGAATGAAGTACTGATAAATGCCACAATACAGATGAACCTTGAAAACAGTAGGCTAAGTGAAAAAAGCCAGTCACAAAAGAAAACCACATATTGCATGATTCCATTTATATGAAATGTTCAGAAAAGACAACTCTGTGCCAACAGAAAGTAGGTTAGTGGTTGCTTAGTGCGGGAGGAGGTGTTTAAGGAGAAAGAAGACTGACTTTTAATTCTGTAGGGTTTCTCCCTGGGGTGATAAAAATATTCTAAAGTTGATTGTTGATTCTTATACAACTTTGTGAATATACTAAAAATAATTTAATTGTACAGTTTAAATAGATAAATTGTAGGATATGACTTGTTTATATTATTCTAGTAAACAGTATTTTAAAAATTGATTATATTATTTATAATCAATTAATTATAGTCAATTAATTTTTAAAATATACTGGTATTTTAAAAATTGATTATAATTAATTGATTATATGTAATCAATTGATTATATGTAATAGATTAATTGATTACATATAATCAATTAATTATAAAACTACAGTATTCAAGACATGATGGTATAAACATAAAGACAGATATATGGATAAATGAAGCAAAATTTTATTTCTGGTTTATCTATTTTGATTTATTTATCCATGTCTATCTTTATGATTATGCCATTGTGTCTTGAATACAGTGGTTTTGTGATGAGCAATTGAAGTAGGGAATGGAAGCTCTTCAACTTAATTTTTCCTCCCAAATATTTTTGACTATTTTAGGCTCTTTATAATGTGCCATATAAATATTTGGAACTCAGTCTGGAAATTTCTACAAAATGCTTGCTGTGATTTTCAGTGAGATTTCATGTGGGAAGAGTGGGCATCTTAATAGTACTGAATCTTTCAATTTGTAAATGAGGGACATCTTTTCATTTATATAGATTTTTAAATATTTCTCTCAGCAATGACTCTTTCCTACTAGTTTTTCTGTTTTTATTTTTTTCATAGTCTTAAAAAAATCTTTAGATAGCACATTTTTTTCTTCAGTTGATAATGTAAAAGAGACTCTTTTGATATGGTTAAATTCTCAGGAACTTCAGTTTTTTAGGGATGAACTAAATGGCTGATATCATTGCTTACACAAGTGTCTTGGTCTTGATGGAGTTTATGTTGAAAAATAAAGTTTATTATTTTTATCTTTTAATTTCATTTATCCATAAACTTTTAGACATCTCTTTGTTGATTAATTTACTAAGTCTAGCAATATTTTGGTGTATTCCTTATGATATACTATGCAGACAATTATGTTTTGCTTTCTATTTTCCAATCTTTACACATTTCATTCCTTTTTTTTTGTATTATTGCAACAGATAATACAATGTTGAATACAAATTTTAAGAGTGAACATACTTTTCTTGTTCTCAATTTTAGAGAGAAATTATTTGATCTTTACCCAATATATATAATGTTGTCTGTAGGGTATTTTTTTTTAACAGATGCTGTTTATCAAGTTAATAAAAGTTTATTCTACTTACAGTTTACCAGGAGATTTTATTTATTTTTTAAAGAATGGTGTTAGACTTCATCAAATGCTATTCTTTGTCTATTAATATGATCACACAATTTTCTATTAGGGTGGTGGCTTACAATAATTGATATTTGAATATAAGAACAAGCTTGGATTTATGGACTAAACCCTGCATGGTCATAATAAATGTTCCTTTTTATATATTCCTAGATGTGATTCTCTAACATACTCTTAAAGATTTGTGCATCTATTTTTATGAGAGATACTGATCTATAAGTTTCTTGGAATTTTTTCTTGGGAGTCAGATTTCAGTAACATGATTACACTGGCCTTATTCAACAAGCGTGGAAGTGTTCTTGGTGTTCTGAAAGCGTTTGTGTATTGGTCTTATTTCTTCCTTGAATGTTTGATACTCACTATGATGCTGCTTAGCAATTTTTTTCCAGACTGATTTTCTCTTTTGCTTGCCTCTTCTCTATTTTGGTGATTTCTGCTCTTATCTTGAACATTTCTTGTGTTTTGTTTGCTCTTTAATCTTCTCAAACTTCAAGCTTCTTAAATTGGAGAACAACATATAATGCTCGATTTTAGCCTTTCACTTTTTTCTTGAATATTCACTTAGATTTATAAAATTTTCTCTTGCAATGACTTAAGCTAAATTACCAAGGTTTTAGTATCATTTTTTCATTAGCATTCAATTCAAAATATTTTCTGGCTGGGTACAGTGGCTCATGCCTGTAATCCCAGCACTTTGGGAGGCCAGGGCAGGTGGATCATGAGGTCAGGAGTTCAAGAACAGCCTGGCCAATATAGTGACACCCCATTTCTACAAAAAATGCAAAAATTAGCCAGGTGTGGTAGCACACACCTGTAGTCCCAGCTATTCAGGAGGCTGAGGCAGGAGAATTGCTAGATCCTGGGAGGGAGAGGTTGCAGTGAACCGAAATCATGCCACTGCATTCCAGCCTGGGCAACAGAGTGAGACTCCACCTCAAAAANAAAAAAGAAAGAAAGAAAAATCTAATTTCTTTAGTAATTTCTTCTTGGATTTTGGGTTATTTAGATGCATGTTGTTTAATTTCCAAATATTTTAGAGTTGTCTGGATATCTTATTGTTACTGATTTCAAATGTAATTTTGTTGCGTTTATAGTACATACTTTCTAAGATTTTAGTATCAATAAAAATAAATTTAAAATAAGTTAAAATATAAAAATTATAATTTCTTCAAATGTATTGAGACTTCTTTTTGCTTCTCTTTCCCAACATGGTCTAATTTGTTGAACATTCCATCTGTACTTGGTCAGTGAGGTAAGGGTAATTCATGGTGTGATTTTGATTATATATATTTTTACTCTTTTTTTTTTCTACTTGTTCTTCCCTTACTGAGTTGGGATGCTAAAATCCCTGGCTATGCTTCTAAATTTGCTTACTCTAGTTTTATCAGTCTATACTTCGTGCTCTGGATGCTTAGTTATTATGTGGTTTTGATTGATATGTTTCCCTAGTAAATTGTTTCATCATTATACAATCTCCTCCTTTATCTCTCATAAAACTCCTTATCTTGATATCTCTTTTAATTTGGACTTAAAATGGTCACATCCATCTTCATATGCTTACTCTATGTATCCTGTATCTTTTAAATCTCTTTATTTTCTTTTATTTTTTTCTTAGAAATTCAAACATATTTATTTTACTTCTTCGCTTTAGGTAAAGAAGGTTGAATTAAGCATAGTTTCAGTTTAAGGCAGGTTATCACCATAGTTTGCAAAAGTCTTTTCTCCTCTTTCTGTCCCTAGTAGGCCTATTTGTTCCTGCTTTAATGGCAGCCATTCTGCTATTCTTTAATAGTATACTGTTTTTTAGGTAAGTTCTTGCAAAATGTGTATTATTATTCTGTATGCATATGTATTTTTAATTGAGATAAATGAAACTATACCTCTTTTTTTTCTTATTTTCTTCACTGTGTTATTTTAAAGATAAAACCCGTATTTCTGTGTGTACATATAGTCCATTACTTATCACAGCATGGTGTCCTGTGGTATGTATCTACCATAATTTACCTCTTCGTTTTATTCACACCATAAATTATTAATTGCTTCATTCTATATATACTACACATCTTCACTCTTCAGTAGCAGACCCCTAAAATTGTCTTCAAATTCTAACTATCGCAGACATACCACTATGAACAACTTCATAGTGCTCTTTTTAGAACAGTGGTTCCCAACTCCAGGGCTGCAAACCAATACTGGGCTGTGGCCTGTTAGGAACTTGGCTGCATGGCAAGAGATGACCAGTGGGCAAGCCAACCAAGTGCTCACATTACTGTGTGAGCTCCACCTCCTGTCAGATCAGCAGTGGCATTAGATTCTAATAGGAGTACAAACCCTATTGTGAACTGCACATGCGAGAGAAGTTGTCCATGTCGGTCTTAGATCGGCAGGCATTAGAGTCTCCTGTCACTATCTCTCACTATCTCCAGATGGGACCATCTATTTGCAGGAAAACAAACTCATTCATTCCACATTATGGTGAGTTGTTTAATTATTTCCTTATATATTACAGGGTAGTAATAATAGAAATAAAGTGCACAATAAATATAATGCACTTGAGTCATCCTGAAACCATCCTCCCAACAACCTGCTGCATGGAAAAATTGCCTTCCACAAAACCGGTGCCTGGTGTCAAAAAAGTTGGAGACTGCTGTTTTAGAATATCTGTAAGACTTTCTTGAGATAAGTGGTTAAGAATGTAATTGTTGAGTCAAGAAGTTTCATTATACCTAATTTGATCAGGCATTGTTACATTAGCTTGAGGATAGCCCTATTAATCTTTACTTCTTTCAATAGGGTGTGAGGATTAACATAGCCCCACATCTTTGCCAATTCTTGACATTATCCTACTTTTTAATTTTTGCTGATTAAATAATTCAAAAATCTGTTTTATTCAGGTTTAAATTTTTATTTATTTGATGACTAATACAGTTGAGCATCTCTATATACACATTTTAGTCTCTTGATTATTTATAGCTATAAGTTTACTTTTTCCATTATTTGCCCATTTTTCCATTGATGTTGACTTGCTCAAGTTCCTGTATATCTAGGTAATCATCCTTTGTTGGTTTTAGATATTTCGAGTATCAATTCCAAATCTGTCTTTTGTCTCTTAACTTTGTCCATAGTGTTCTTTGTTGAACGGAAATTGTTAATTTTATGTCAGATTCACTGAGATTTTATTCACATGCAGCAAAGTGCACTAGAGATATATGGTTCTATGACTTGGAGACATGTATACAGGCATGTATCAATCAAGATGTAAAATAGTTCTGTCATCCCAAGACTTTCTGTAGGGAAACTTTGTTGATAATCTTCTCCTATCTCTGGCTATGGCAATCAAGTGTAATTTCTGTAGCAATAGTTTTACAGTGACCAAATTGTCATATTAACAGAATTTTAGAATAAAATGTTTTAAGGATTATCCACATTACTAAATGTATCATCACTTTTTTACTTTTTATTGCTAAATAGCATTTATTTTGATATATCACAGTTTGTTTGTTTATTCATCAATTGATGAACACTTTAAAAGTCTATTTAAAGGCTGAAGTCACACTTTAGCAGGGCTCGGTGGCTCATGCCTTTATTCCCAACACTTTGGGAGGCTGAGATGGGTAGATCATTTGAGGCCAGGATTTTGGGACCAGCCTGGCCAATATGGTGAAACCCTGTCTCTACTAAAAATACAAAAATTAGAGCTGGGTGTGGTGATGGGCTCCTGTAGTCCCAGCCACTCAGTAGGCTGAGACAGGAGAATTGATTGAACTGGGGAGGTGGAGGTTGAAGTGAGCCGAGATCATACCACTGCACTCTAGTCTGGGCAACAGAGCCACACTCCATCTCAAAAAGAAAGTCCATACTTTAATTTTTTTTTAATGCCTCACATCTGGCTCTTTTTCACTTACTAACTCACTCTTTTTCCCTGCCCCCAGTCTTGCTCATTTCCTACTTTCTTTACCACTTCCTGTTTCTTGCTTCTTATTCACAGAGTCCACACTGCAAAATAATGACTCTGCAACACTGTAATTGTATGTGTGACATCATTCTGTTTACTTCTAAATATTACAAATTATATTTTTGTTTTAAATGGGTTGTATTTTAAGTAAATTATAAGTGGAACAACACTTTTAAAAGTATCTATTTTAAAAATGATTTCTAGTGTACCTCATTTCTTCCTATAGATTTGATATTCCATCTTTCTCTTTTGCCTGAAGACTTCCTTTAACATTTCTTATAATAAATATCTCCTGGGGACAAAGTATCTGTACTTTTATTTATCTTAAATTATCTATTTCACCCTAATTTTTTAAAAAAAAATATTTTCTAGATATGAAATTCTGGGTTGAAAGTTTAAAACATTTTTTATTACTACAAAGATATTATTTCAGGTATTGATTGACTTACCACCTATGCAACTTACGACCATTCGACTTTATGACCACAATCGCTAGCCACGACTGCTCCGTGTCTGGCAGCACAAACGTTGCCCAGCTGGGCGTACGACAGTGCGGACCAGCTTCTGGCAGCACTACCATCTCCGCGTGCACCATTTCAACTGTACATATTGTCTACTCAACTTAAGACCAAATCGTGTTAAGACCGGTCCGCGGTCCCGACCGTGGTCGTAAATCGAGCACTAGCTGTATCTTCTTTTTGCAATTGTTTCTGACAATGAAGACTGTATTTAGTGCATTCTTGTTCCTATGGACATGATATATCTGAGATTTTTGTGGTGTGGTAGGAGGTTGGTGGTTCTGGTTTCCTTGAAGAATTGCCCTTTATCTTTAGTTTTCAAGAGTTTCATTGTTATATGCGTAGATGTGTTTCTTTTTTTATCCTGCTTGGATTTTGCTAGAGATTCTTAAACCAATAAGTCAGGCTTTTTGTTTATTTGTTTAATTTTTCATTAATGTTTTGAAGGCTTTCAATGTTATTTCTTCATTTATTTTCTACTCTAGTTTTTCTCTTTTATTTCAGGTGACAATTCATATTATCTCACAGGTCTTTGAGGCTCTGTTAATTTTCTTCCCAAATTGTTATTGCTATTTTCCAAATCAGATAAGTTCTATTAATTTGTTCTTAGATTTGCTGACTTGTTTCTTCATTTTCCAATCTGATCTTAAGTTCCTGCAGTGAATTTTTCATTTTAGTTATTTTGCTTTAGGGTCCCTAAATTTCTATTTGCTTCTTTTTACTGAGTTTTTATTTTTCTTTTCTGATGAGGTGCCCTCACTTTGTTAAGATCACATTTTCCTTTAATTATTGAATATGTTCATAATAATACTTTATATTCTGTCTTCTAATTCTACCATGGACCGTCAGGTTCAATTTCTGTTGACTTCTTTTTATTATTGTTATGAATCACAGTGCTTTGGTTTTTGTTTTTCATTTATTTATTTATATACATTTTGGAAAGTCTAGAGTTTTATATTTTTCCCCTGGAAGACGTTGACTCTTTTTTGTTTTTTTTTAGCAGTTAGTTCAATTGCTACCTGATCATGTTAAATTCATGTAGGCTTGGCATCATATTGCTTAGGTGGGAATTTGTGTACAGTATTTCTCAAATGATTCAATACTGTTGGGGCTCAATTTCCTAGAAGATTGTGTTAGGACTTCTTTTATGCTTTGTAAAAATGAATCTAGGATAAGTTTTATTCTGGGACATGACAGAAAGGTCTAGTCATGACCTCTTTGTGATCTCAGCTGAGTAGCAGGTATTTTAACAGGGTATGAAGAAGATTTCTCTAGTTTGACAGGCCCTGAAATATAAAGTCTTCCAGCTGGCTCTTCTGTATGACTGATTATTCTCTAGTATCTTTGATCTCCTATTAACCTCACAGCAGCTGAGACTGGGCTAGCCTTGTGATCTTGACCTGCCTATGAGCATCTCCATCCTCTGCCAGGGACTTGTGTGAGACCTCCTTGTGGACTCCTGGGCCTTCCTCTCTGCAAAAGCTCCTCCATTCTCATTCCCTTTTCATCAGATTTTCATTTGTTACCCATGAGTTCCCCTCAAATCTAATCTCAGAAATGCTGCTACATCCTTCTTGGAACTGTTTCTGTGTTGCCTTAGGAAATTGTTCCTTGTTAGAGAGCTGGGAGATTGTGGTGACTGCCTCAAGAGTTTTCCTTCTGTTTGAGATTTCATGCTTGTATTGCCTACTTAAGAACTATTGTCTTATAAATTTTATCCAACTTTAATATTGTTTAGTTGAGAGGCCTAGTTTGGTGCCAGTTCAATTAATTATGGCCAGAAACAGAAGTCTCTGCTGCATAAACCTTTATTGAAATGATAAATTAATAAATAAATGAAAGAAGCAGATACTTATATATTTATATGACTCATCAGATAATGATGACTTTCTAAATATGTAATTCCCTCACCCTCTCCTGCTGACATAGCCACCTGGAACTACCTATTCTTGGGGTAAAGGGTAGGCAATCTGATTCTAGAAAGAAATACACAGCTTACCTCACTTAAATTATAACTCTATTAAGACTCTTCTGTTAAATGTGGTGTGGAAAGCTCTTACACTTTACAATTGAAGATTACTTGATCCTAAATGTAAGTCTGGAGATGAGACAACAGAACTTGATATGGATGGACCCTGAGGCTGTGTAAAATCTCTACTCTTATCTGGCTGGTGTCACTCTTACCTAATCCCACCTGTTTGGAACTTTAAGTTGTACCAACCCACCAGTATACTGTGTGATCATCTACCTATTAGATGACACAGGCCCTTCCATTCCCCCCAGTAGCCACTGTTGCTCTTTATTTCTTTTCTGGACTTTCCTCCTTTTCTTCTTCTTTCTAGTTTTCTCTCTTCCACATATTTAGCTTGATCCCCATTTCCAGACTTTTTTTTTTCTTTTTCTTTCTATTTATTTATTTGCCATTTTGACCAGGGTTGAACATAAACCCTTACTGTTAAGGACATTCATGGCTAAAAATGAGGGAAATCCTCTTCTTTTTGCTGTCTCTAAATTAATACATACATCTTTTTGATGTGAAAGTAAGCAAGAATCAGAGGCTGGGTGCAGTGGCTCACATCTGTAATCTCAGAACTTTGGGAGGTCAAGGTGGGTGGATCACAAGATCAGGAATTTGAGACCAGCTTGACCAATATGGTGAAACGCTGTCTCTACTAAAAACACAAAAATTAGCTGGGCATGGTGGCACATGCCTGTGGTCACAGCTACTTGTGAGGCTGAGGCAGGAGAATCGCTGGAACTTGGGAGGCAGAGGTTGCAGTGAGCTGAGATTGTGCCACTGCACTCCAGCCTGGACAACACAGCGAGACTCCATCTCAAAAAAAAAAAAAAATCTGAAATTTTTAATAGTCATCAGCCAAAAAGTTTTCCTTAACTATGCACTTTTCTTTGTGTACTTGAAATAATATTAGGTAATGATTTCAAAAAGCCTTTGTATTCTAAGCCCTCTTCCATTACAATTTATCTTCTTCTTTTTTTTTTT
>NW_016107466.1:5329615-5342720 GCF_001604975.1 Cebus imitator | reverse complement strand
AGGCAATTCTCCTGCCTCAGCCTCCCAAGTAGCTGGGACTACAGCCACGCACCACCATGCCCAGCTAATTTTTTGTATTTTTAGTAGAGACGAGGTTTCACCATGTTGACCAGGATGGTCTCGATCTCTTGACCTTGTGATCCACCCGCCTCGGCCTCCCAAAGTGCTGGGATTACAGGCGTGAGCCACCGCACCCGGCTACAATTTATCTTCTTATGTTGTTTTAGGAGTTAGAACAAAGAGGATTCCCACCTCTTTTGTCTCCATTAACCACAGTCCAGCTCTGTGAACATTACCTGCTTTGTAGAATTTAAGGTTACCTATACCTCTTTTGAAGACCAGAATGACTGATTGTTATCCAACTTTTATCTTCTTGATTTGGAAATTTTTAAATAGAAATATTACATATAACCAAGCAATAAATGTTTTTATAATGTTAAGCAAGAGGTATTAAATGTTACTTAACTTTAACACCTTATGCTCTTGCTTTGCTACATCTATGTTGTTTATTTCCAGGAAGTGGGATGGTTCGAACCTTTCTTCAGGAGTGGGACTAGGGTGATGCAAGTGAGATACCCAGGGCACAACCTTTATGGAGGCCTTCACTCTCAGAATCATGTAAACACCAATTTTAACCTGGTAACAGTTGATCACGTCAAGTCCATCTTTTACAATGTGGTGAAAACATGTCACATAGCAAATAATCCAGTACCTCCACCAACCACCAATCAATCTGTTTTAATTCTGTTTCACAAACTCAGATCTTCCTGCCATCTGCCAGCTGGCCAGTACTTTCCTTTCTTCCTTTCTTTTTCCTCCCCTCTTAAATTCTTTCCTTATCTGTTGTCTTTAAAATATCTGTTCAGACTCAGTTTACAGGCAGTCTTGTAAGTGCTGGAAATACAATGCTGAAAAAGATTAATGTCTCTGTTCCATGGAAATTGATCTTTGAGAGAGAGGAATTACACACATAAAAACTTTGATTTTAATAATTTCTATGAAGAAAGCAAACTAGGATAATATTGTTGTATTTATTTAATGTGTTTAATCGATGAAATTTCATAGCTATTTTTATCTGGGTGGTCAGTGAAGACCTCTCTGAAAAGGTGATGTTAGATGATACAGAAAAACTGAAAGATGTCCTGATGACAACCATTAGGGAAAAAGATTTTCACAAAGATAAAACAATAAGAACACATACCATAAGGCAGGAACAAGTGTGGCAGTTTCAACAGAAGGAATAAAATTATCTTTTTCCTGAAAGTGAGGTGAGTGAGCACAAGATTTTTAGGATATGTGCATAGTAGGTGCCAATCATGTCGGTGCATGCCTAGGCGGGATTCTCGATGCTCCCCTATCAGCTTAGAGGTTTACATATGATACTGAAATTATTTTTAGCTCTCTCATACCTCTGACACTGGATGGGAAATTAGAGAAGCAGAAAAGATGAGCCAAGTTGAACATCTCAGTGATATTCCTTCTCCTATTGTATGGTGATAGAACTGATGAATAAGAACCTTGCCTTGGATAAATCAACTAATGAGAAGATATGTATCTAGAAAACCTGGACATAAAGTTTAAATGTCAATATGTTTAAGTGTCAAATGAATCTGATAGTAGCATTTGGGAAAATAACTTGATTGTAGTCCAGGGAAGCCAAAGAAGACCTTGTGATTTGAGGTATATGCTTCAAAGCTAATCAGACTTCTAAGCTGAATAAATATATGACCTCATTTCCCATGTTACTTTTTGCAACTTACAGGAAAATTCCAAGATTTTAGCTACCTCTGCAGTAATAAGAAACTGGTAATTTGGAAATTGCTATCTGTATTAGTTTTCTACTGTTGCCTAGCAAATTACCACACAGGTAGTGATTTAAAAAGTAGCATAATAATTATGACTTCCATGGGGCAGCAGTTCTGGGTCATTCACAGCTGGGCCTCTCTCAAGGTCTCATGTGTGTGCAATAAAAGTGTCTCATCCAAGGCTCTGGGTCTTCTTCCAGGCTCAAGTTGTTGCTGGAGGTGGAGATTGTAGGATTGATTTAGACTTTTATTAATCATACTGCCTATCTGTTGGATTCGGTTCTACACTGCTTTAGCCACAGTCCCCTCAAGCAAGATATTTCTCCTGTGCCCTGTATGTTCACACTCTTAATGTTACCAAATGGTTGATTTATTCCACCCTTGCTCACCCACTATGGTGGTGGTAACAGAAGCATTACACAGCTCTTAACTATACCTGCCAGCAGAACAAGAGACATGCAGCTCTTGCTTTCTCTTAAATATCATGCAGATGTGTTTTTTGGAGGACTTTAGAAGATATCCAAAGTAGTAGGAGAATCTAGGAAATTCAGAATTTAACTTTCCATCTTTCTGTATGCAGTAAGGAATAGTATAAGGATGATGGAATAGAATAAAATTGATTCAGCCAATTTACAATCTTTACCCACCTTTCACAGGGCTGTTGGGAATAGTATATGAATAACCCAGAAATTAGTATCCAGTGCCTTGGCCAACAGTGTGAAATGTATGAACGTTGGGTCACTTCTCACTTCATAAGACTAGACTTAAGGTGACACATCAAAGACAGGTAGAAATCATAATTCTACTTCTGCTAACTAAACTTCATTGAATTATTACTATGTGATTGGTATTTTTCCTGTATTTAATATGCATTAGCTCATTTGATCCTCACAATAAATACATAAATAGGTACTATTTTTCATGAAACATGAAGACCTTAAGCAATTTGCTCCAGTTCACATATCAGAGTCAAGAAATGAGCCAAGGTGGTCTGGCATCAGAATTCATGAATGAACTACCTAACACCCACATAGATTTCCTTAGATTACAAAAGAATTGCTCTTTTAAGAGCTTGAGATGATGAAGTGTAATAATAGGCAATCAACCCAGGAATTTTGATTCAAGTTTGTATCAGGGCCCACATGGCACAGTGCCAGGAATCTTTTATACCCATTTCCTGAATGGCATTTTAGGTGGCAACTCTAATATAAAGAATTCTCTAATCAGAACATCTCATTATGAATCCTTAGGCACCCAGATGTGGTGCACTCTAGATAGAGCTGGAGTAAAATCACTTGCTCATCCATGGATTCCAATGCCTGCTTGCTATCTATATATGTCTCTCCTTCGACAAAAACTTCATTATTCCCATATCTCCAATTTTAATAAACACCATTTCATATAGAAAATAGGTGGTAGAACCTTGTGTTAGAGCAAGCTCTTTTCATTATCTAATTTGCATATATAGTCAATTCCTCATTCATTAGGTAAGGACTGCATGAGGATAAAATCAGTACCAAGAATTCAAAGATTACTAATAAGATACATTTCACAAGGACAGCCATGAAAATGATACAACAGAGCAGGGTAAGTCTATGTGTCTATTAGATTGTTGTACTGAGAAATTTACCCTATCTATATGATGCATTAACTAAACTCTTGTCAATTATTAACTCTAGGAAATTAATTTAGATGTCATTGTATCATTCCTCTTCATAGATGAAGAAACTCGGACCCAGAAATGTTAAGGAAATTTTACCTTTTACTTTTTTCTCTTTGGACCAGGCTCATGGTAATAAAGTCGGAGTTGGAATTTGGAATGCTTAACTCTGTGGTCCTGAGTATATGACTCACCTACCCACTGTGTTAAATGTGAATGTCAGTCTTCTAAGTATTGGTCTCAATACTGCATGTACTTTGCAAAATATAAAGGGTTGTACAAATTATGACTTAATGGCGATTATTGCATGTTTCTACTTGTCTGCCTTACTTTAAAGAAATCTTTGTTTCTGAGCAAAATTGAATGGATTAGATAGTCTTAAAGGGGGCATTGTTGTTTAAAACTAGCCAGTGTTTTCTGTCGTCTTCTTTTTTGCTTACAACACCTGGATTAGTCTGTTCTCATGTTGCTATGAAGCACTACCTGAGACTGAGTAATTAATAAAGAAAAGAGGTTTAAATTGGCTCATTGCTCTGTAGACTGCACAGGAGGCATGGCTGGGGAGGCCTCAGGAAGCTTACAATCATGGTGGAAGGTGAAGGGCATGCAAGCACATCTGCACATGGCCAGGAGGAAAGAGTGTGAAGGGGGAAGTGCTACACGCTTTTAAATAACCAGATCTCATGAGATCTCACTCACTTTCACAAGAACAGCTAGGAGAAAATCTGACCCCATGGTCAAATCACCTTCCACAGGTCCCCCCAAAACACTGGGGATTACAATTCAACATGAGATTTGTGTGGGGAACAGAGCCAAACCATAAATGATATAAATGCTCCCATGGCCCTTCACAAATCTCCTGACTTTCTCACATTTTACAACAAATCATGCCTTCCCAAAATTCCCCCAAAGGCTTAACTCATTCCAGCATTAACTCAAAAGCCCACATCCAAAGTCTCATCTGAGACAAGGCAAATCCATTTTGCCTATGTATCTGTAATATAAAAAACAAGTTAGTTACTTCCAAGACATGATGGAGGTACAGGCATTGGGTAAATGCACCCAAAATGGAGAAATTGGACTAAACAAAGGGCCTCCTCATCCATGCAAGTCTGAAACCCAGCAGGGCAGTCATTAAATTTTAAAGCTCCAAAATTATCTCCTTTGACTCCATGTCTCACATCCAGGCCACACTGATGTAAAGGGTGGGCTCCTGATGCCTTGGGCAGCTCTCGTTCTGTGACTTTGTATGGTACAGCCCCCATGGCTGCTTTCATGGGCTGGCATTGAGTACCTGTGGTTTATTCAGCTGCACAGTGCAAGCTGTCTTTGGATTTACCATTCTGGGGACTGGAAGATGGTGGTCCTCTTTTAACAGCTTCACTAGGCAGTGCTCCAGTGGGGACTCTGTGTGGGGGCTCTGACCTGGCATTTCCCCTCTGCAACTGCCCTTTTAGATAGAGAGTCTCCATTAGAGCTCTGCCCCTGTAGCAGACTTCTGCCTAGACATCCAGGCACTTCCATACATCCTTTGAAATCTAAGAGGAGGCTCCCAAGCCTCAGCTCTTGCTTCTGTGTAGTCACAGGCCCAACATCATGTGTCCTAAGCCTGACTAATAGGAGCCCTTGCCCTAGCCCCTTCATGGTCTCAATTCAGGGTTTTGGCCAGAGCTATTGGGAATAATTATTTTCTAAAGATAGACCTTAAAATGCCCATGTAACTGAAATGCAGATTAGTTGCTTGCTGTTTGCAGTTAACAAGAACAAGTTCTGGTATAAAGAAAGTGATTTACTCCAAAACTAGCTTAGGGGAAGAAATACTGGCTTCCTGCTTTAAGGGTACTGCTTTGCTTTTGGATAAGAAAGAAGAAACTTTTAAAATACAGGGGAGGAAGAGAGCAAGGAGGGTGGTCCACATGCTAGCTCTGGTGCTTTATCTACTGAACAGTTATGCTGTTGACTGCTGGTGCCTTCCTGGCCAGGACTAAGCAGAAAAATCCCCAGGTGGGAGAGAGTCTTGTGTCTCTTGAGGCAGTCTCCTGATAGGAGAGAGTCTCATAGAAATAGCCTGTTATCTCTCAAGGTAACCTCTTAGTGGGTGAGAGTTTCTTTCTGGAACTTGTAAGCACATAGTTAGAGGAACTTGCCCTGGAGTGACTGGTGACTGGTGAAGGGGAGGTAAAAGGCTATATTTGCATTTCTATAGGGCAAAGTAGGAAGGGGGGATTTGGGGGTCAAAGACAAGAAAAGAGGGAAAAAATTATTAAACTATCTCTTAGAAAAATGGTGGTACTCAGTTACACACAGTTTTATAAGCTATTTCCTTCTTGTATATAAATTAGTTGATCTCCTTTTATCCCCCTAAAATTTTGTACTTGGCCATTTCCTCCCTGAATGATAGACTCCTGAGAATATCAATGTTTTATTCACAGTAAATTTTCTAGCACAGTGTACAGGCCTCAGAACATGGGAGACTCTCAGCAAATATCCACAAATCAACAGGAGTTTATTATAATACTTGTAGATGTTGACTTCTTTAGGGCAGAGAGGAAGTCATCCTAAGTACTCAAGGACTCGATGTCTGGGCACCCCTAACGCATCCTCCTTACACCTAATCTTGGCACATCTAACCAAAATCGTGCTCAACACATATCCAGCTTATTCCAATATTAAAAGAGCTCCTCTTACCAATTGCTGCTGAGCAGAGCATTGAAATGTGTGTTTATGCTCAGAGAAAAGGACATTTTTTTTTCTTAATGTGCTATAGGTATCAAAGGCAAGGGGGAGCTCCAACTAAAAAGGGTGCTAAGTAATGGCTAGTGTGTCCTTTGCATTTTGAAGGCTCTCTTATCTCGGAGGGAGGAAGGAGGAAGGGGAGGCGTAAGTGAGCTGCTGAATATTTTAAGACTGATGAACAAATGACTTCATTATGGAGAAGATTGCTGCTCCTCTTGTGTAATGTCATAACTTTTGGTATAATTCAGCTTTTAAAGACTCTATAGGGAAGGCTGACTCAGAACAAACTGCCATTAATATTTAACACACACACACAACCCCCCAAAAATATTAGCCCCTTAAGCTTTTATGAAGTCTTTATGGGAAAAAAAGAAGACAAAACTACAAGTGAAGTCACAGTTCCAAATAAAAAGCAACAGTCTTAACTACAGCAACTGTGGGTAGAATTAAGAAACCAATTCCAACTTTGAGTTCTTATGTGTGCAATAAATAAGTCCTTGGAAATGACACAAATTCTTTTTATTTTTGTTTTTTCCTCTGTATCGATTTGATTTCTTTGGTTGAGAGTGCAGTTACAGAATCATAAACTAGTGATGTAACAATTGTAATTGTCGCCAAATATGACCTAGCACCGACCAGTATATTTGATCATGAATCACTATTTCTTTTTAGAATTAGAGTGCTGGACATGTACCCTTGTGGAGTAAGTCCTCCCTCTCCTCTTACCCCTCAACCAAACTGGAAATGTTGCCTATTTAGATCTTAAGTTCCAAAGCTGGGGCTAGGCTGGAATTTTCTTGCTTTCTGTTTAATATCAAGGCCCCAGAATCCTTGCCCTCAGTTCTTGCTTGTGTCATCCGTGGGGACATTGGTAGATCGCTCTGTGGGTACAGAGAGTTATATTTAGACAACTAGTGTGTGTTTGGTTGGTACCTTCACACAATTTCCATAAATAAATAAATAGTAGTAAATAATGTTTGCCCAAAAGGGCAGTTGAGCCGAAGCACTGAAGGTCAGAATGCAAAACACTCTGAATATTTTTTAAAACAATTTGTTTTTAAATTAAGAGATAACATTGTATCTTTTTATCATGTACAACATGATGTTCTGAGTACATATACATGGTGGGGTAGTTAAATCTGGTAATTAACAAATTCATTACCTCATATCATTTTTGTGGTAAGAGCACATAATACCCACTTTATATTTTTCAAGAATACAGTACAACATCAATTAACTATAGTCACCTTGCTGTATAAGAGATATCTTGAAATTTATTCTTTCTATGGAGGATTTCTGCTCTGAGTCTCTCTACCTGGTGGCAAAGGATAGAATAAAAATGGAGTGGAGGAAGAGCTCTGAAAATGCTAAAGGCGATCATTGCTGCTAAAAGCCCTTTGGGACCAAAGGCAGAGACAGATGGATGAGGAAGCAGCAGCAGATTATGGTGGCTGATTCATGGTAGCAGGTGTTGAGCTTGGACTCAGCTTTGGTTTCCAGCCAGTTACTTACCTTTCTGTTTTCTCTTCTTATTTTTAAGAGCTGTGAAATTGTTATGAACCTTGAGAGTTGATTGTCAAATTCCATTTAATTTATTATAGTTTCTTGATTTCTTCAGACACTATATGATGATATGTTCATTCTTCAGTGCTAAATAGTAGTCATTTACATGTTGCTTTCTGATTTTTGTAGACACATGATTCCTATTGTTCATTTGCTAAATTCTTCCTCATTCATCAAGATCAATTATTTCCTCCTTATAGATAATAGTGAAAGTAATGATTATTAAAACATAAAACAAAAATGATCCAATGATCATTCAGTGACTGTTCAATACTCCTCAGGCTCTTGGCTAAGCTCTTTTGTTTGGTTACATCACTTGATCTTCATAACAGCCCTATGAAGTAGACACTTGATTTTATTATGTATAAAATGAGGCTACTCAGAAAAATCAAGAATTTAATCAAAGCTAACACAGTTATAGGTGGCAGTGCCAGGATTAAAACACAGAAGCTGAATCCTTAACTGTCATGCCATATGTAAGGGCTGACAGTTCTCACCGCAGTCCTCCTGCTGCCATGTCAAATGCATGCCTCCATGACTACATTTATCACATCGTGTCAGAATTACTGTTTTTAGTTTAATGTTTGAGCCCAGGCAGGTCACTGAGAATGCAGGCACAAGACAGGGAGTAGTTTCCTGAAGACATCACACCCAAGCTTGAGCTCCTGTCTTTCTGCAGCTACCGCCTACTTGTTCTTGCTGCTTCAATTCCTGCCCTCTCTCAGGGTATTTTCTATAACACAGCCAAAGTAATCATTCTAAAATCCAGATCTGATCATGTCACTTACCTGTTTCAAACCAACTCGTGACCTCCATTGCTCTTAGGACCAAAATGAAAATCATTAGCACAACTTACAATATGATCAGATGTGGTCCCTACGCAGTTCAGTGCCCTCCCTGAGACAACTCATTTTGTTCTCTGCTCCAGTCACACAAGCCTTCCTGCACCTCTCAGATGGGTCTCCTTCCTCGAAATACCTGGCCTGGAAGCACTGACTCCCCTTCAAGTACATGCTTCCCTCTGTAGGATATATCTGCCTCATGGACTTCATCCCCAGCCAACTTTCCTATCCAGGCCCAAAAGCACTTCATCAGGGAAGTCTGCCTTGACCTCCCTGAATAAGCAACATTTTCCTTTTATAATTACACACAATTCCAGTACATGGATACACTCTCCTCTTTTGTAGCTCTTTCCTGGTAATAATTTCCTATTTTGTAGTGCGATTATCTCACATCCCTACAGATTCTAAACCTTAAGAAGTCAGGAATTATGTCTCTTTTTTGCCCACAAGGTCTAGGAAATTAAGAACCGAATAGATAGGTAGTTGAAAAACCACAAAGTTGAGTGTGTTCTAATGGAAGGAAGTACAGGAACAGTGCATGGAGGTGCACAGAGAAAATGTGCACTGTGATTAACAAGGAAGGTTTATGTGTCTTTTCTTAGCTATCTTATCTCAAATATACAAAAAATCTTAAAGTCACGTCATCTAATTCCCTTGGCTACTTGAGTTCAGATACCATTTTAGACCTTTGATTAATGTTGGTAACTTCGATCTCCAAAGAGGTTGGTAATAGAGAGCCTGAGAGTAAGTAAACAGAACTTTAATACTTATCATCCTCCCGCCTCAGGTCTGCAGTGCTGCCCACCTGGCTGGGCTGTCCATGTGTATAATTCTGTTCTGATTTTTTTTATGAGACTGTAATTGTGATAATTTCATCATTAAAGCAACACTGTGAGAAGGGCAAGGAAGTTACTGTTATGCAAATCATGTGACAGACAAAGAAATGGAAGTTCATTGAGACTGAGCAATTATCAAGAGTACACATCCATGAGTTTGGGTCCTTTGTAGGGACATGGATGAATCTGGAAACCATCATTCTCAGCAAACTGACAGAAGAGCAGAAGATCAAACACCGCATGTTCTCACTCATAGGCGGGTGTTGAACAATGAGAACACATGGACACAGGGAGGGGAGCACTACACACTGGGGTCAGTTGGGGGGAAATAGGGGAGGGACGGTGGGGGGTGGGAAGCTGGGGAGAGATAGCAAGGGGAGAAATGCCAGATGTAGGTGATGGGGAGGAAGGCAGCAAATCACACTGCCACGTGTGTTACTATGCAACAATTTTGCATGTTCTTCACATGTACCCCAAATCCTAAAATGCAATAAAATAAATGGGAAAAAAAATAAAACAAAACAAACAAAAAAAAAGTACACATCCAGTTCCAAAAGAGGATAAAATTGAACTCAAGGACACTATCTTTCCTGAATGACGTTTTAGTTAAGGGTGTGTTCATAATTTTGATCCTGCCACTTGCTAACTCTACAATATCATGCTTTCTACCTCATGGCTCTGTCCTTAGTTTATATTTATAAATGGAAATTATATATAATAGTTACACATATATTAATATATGTGTGTATATATATATATATATATATATATATATATATATATATATATATATATGTGTGTGTATATATACATACACACAGAGAGACCGGGTCTTGCTCTATTGTTCAGGCTGAAGGGAAGCGGTACAATCATAGTTCACTGTAACTTTGAAATCCCGGACTCAAATGATCCTCCTGCCTTAGCCTCCTGAGTAGCTGGGACTGCAGGTATGTGTCACAATGTCTGGCTAATTTTTAAAAAATTATTGGTGATAGAGATGGATCTTGCTATGTAGCCTAGCTTGGCTTTCACCTCCTGGACTAAAGTGATTCTTCTAGCTCAGCTTCCCAAAATTCTGGGATTACAGGTATGAACCACTGTGCTCAGCCAACAGCTGTACATGTTAATAATATAACTTATAAGCATTGCTATTATAAACATTAATATTGTTGGAGCTGTCTTTCCTGTGCCTGCTTTAGTGGTGTCTCATTCAATATTTGAGAAATCTGAATATTCAATTTCTACTGTATCTACTTCTCAAATCCAGTGTGTTTCTGACATCTGAGAGAACCTATTGGTTAAAGCTCTGCCTTTGTGGTCACACAGCAAATTCCATTCCCTTAGCCCAGCTCTGCAATTACTAGCTCTGTGATCTTATCAAACAACATAGCTCTTTCCAAGCCTCAGTGTACCCTTATCTGTAAAATGGAAATAATATTTCTCCTACAAGTATATTTTTAGAACTAAATGAGCGTAACATGTAAAATATATTTATCTCTTTTGAGCTCTTTCTGAATGCTGGGCTAATTGTTGTAGATAAAGTAATAATAAAAATAATGATTATTATTGTAAAAGGACACTGCTTTTCAAATCGGGCCAAAAGTGTATGAATTAATTTAGCAATGTACTTCTCACTTCCTTAGAAGTATTTTTCGATTTAGCATTTGTGGCTGTATATTTATATATCCATTCAAAAAATGGACGTGAATCTACCCCAATAACACAAAAAGACAAATTTAAATAGCTGCTAACACAATTTCCAATGTCACTGAATGTTTCAATTCTGAGGAAGACTTAATAGATTGGGTTTCTTTCAACAGGGCAGGGGAGGTGACTTGAGGCCTTGGTTAAATGGACAGGAAAGAACAGTTCCTGATATCAGTGTAGTTGGAACCTCATTACTATTCATGGCTCTTGCTGTCCCTTTGTTCTCTGTACTTTCTAAGGCTCCAGGCATTTTTTTGGGTTTCATTTTCATTTCATTAATTTTCTGATTTCTTTTCTCTCAGCCTGGAGACTTAAATAAAATTTTGCCTTGGTCATTTAAAAGCAAAGGGCAAGCTCCTCTCCTCAATAGGAGAGTGAGAATGTCTCTGTTTGTTTGCCTTTTAACCCTTCCTATTCCAGAGAGGTTTTCAGGAAACTTACAGCAAGCGTGCAGGATATGATATTCATAAGCCATTTGCACTGATTAGAAGTTAAAATCAAGTATTGAAAAAGGCAAGAAAGGAAAACTATATAAGGAAAAGGGAGCTGAAAGGAGCTATAGTACTTAGACATAAAACTGTGTTTTCTATTTTTCTTTGGATGATGGAGAGAATCACTTTCACTTTCTTTGCTTTTTTCTTTTTGGTGTTTGCACGTTAAGCCCTTGAGCATTATTTAATTTAAAATTAAAAGTTAGGTGTAGGAATGTAGACATTTTGGGGGAATATTCTTCATTATATCTTGGTGTCCCTTCCGAAGACCTGCTAACGAAATGTGCTTTGGAACTCAATTGTAGAAAAAGCCCTAAAGAACTCGAGTTTTCTCTATTCTGATAAAGACAACCAGTATGAAAACTCATACCCTTCCTTTTCCCTCGCCTATCAGGAAGCTCAGAACCTAAGGTTATGGTTGTAATGACAGCTTAACAGTTGTAACTACTGTTACCTGTATAGTTGGCTTGTCGTTCTTTTTCAGTGAATAACACAGATTGGTTTTCTTATTTTATTTCTATGCTTTCTCTATACATATCTTCTGTTGTATACTACTTAAAAATTTTTAGAAGGAGGTTGTATATTGTAACAAATTTGTCTTTCCTGCTAAGAATCATGGAGCACAAATAAGAACTCAATTTCTTAGGCAGCCCTCATTTTGAAAGACTATTCCAACTTTCACCATTAGTATTATGACTCTTATTCGTAGTAAACAATGTCATCAGGACCAAGATATTATTGTTTTGGTTATTTTACCTTATGCTTCTAGAGAAAATTGCACCTGTGTTTTTTATGCATACATTATTGAGCAATATTTTTAAAAGTTAATGTCCTTGAAAACACTTTTATAAAAATCTAAAGAAGTTCCTGGTATATCCACCTGAATCATAAGATTGATAGAGACCTCTTTACTAGCAAATGACTGGAGGTATATGAGAAGGCAGCACAATCTAGTTCTTATGTGTAGCTTTGTAGATGGTAGCCTAGATAGTCTTGGAACTTAAAAATTCTTGGAGTGGGCTGGGCACAGTGGCTAATGCCCGTAATCCCAGCACTTTGGGAGGCCAAGGCAGGCGGATCACCTGAGGTCAGGAGTTCAAGACCAGTTTTGCCAACATGGCGAAACCCCGTCTATACTAAAAATATAAAAATTAGCCAGGCATAGTGGTGCACACCTGCAATCCCAGCTATGGGGAGGCTGAGGCAGGAGAATTGCTTTAACCAGGGAGGTGGAGGTTGCAGTGAGCTGAGATCGGGCCACTGTACTCCAGCCTGGGTGACAAGAGCAAAACTGCATCTTAAAAAAAAATGTGTGGAGTGAATGGTTAACAGTTTTGTTGGTTTATTCCTAATGCACATATATATATATATACATATATATATATACATATATACTGTTGACTTTTTTTTTTTAAGAAAAGACAAGTAGTTTAATTTTTCCACTGATAAGTTGTTTTTTTTTTTT
>NW_016107466.1:5221438-5329116 GCF_001604975.1 Cebus imitator | reverse complement strand
TTTTTTTTTTTTTTGATGGAGTCTTGCTCTGTTGCCCAGGCTGGAGTGCAGTGGCGTGATCTGGGCTCACTGCAACCTCCACCTCCTGAGTTCAAGCAATTTTCCTCCCTCAGCCTCCTCCTGAGTAGCTGGGACTATAGGCACCCACCACCTCCCACCTCCCTCTGCAGCTAATTTTTGTATTTTTAGTAAATACGGTGTTTCACTCTGTTTGACCCCACAAAGTGCTGGGATCAGCCGTGAGTCACCACGCCCAGCCCATTTTGTGTTTTTCTTACTCTAGAGCTGGAGCGAGCTGCTTCTTTAAGGAAGACTAGCATCTAATAGAAGGGAATGGTATTTATACAACAAACTCTAGGCTTTAAGAGATGATTCTGACTGTGGGGTTGGTCACTGTTTCCAGGCCTTGAAAGTAGGCATAGGTAGTATCTGTTTTATTTTCTTTTTTTAGGATAAAATATGTCATAAATTCATATTGATATTTACTATTCAATTTCAGGAGTATGGGATTTTTCTTTAACTATGTTGATCTTACATCTCCTTTTTCCCAGTTTGGAAACCTGGTTTTTAATGATATCAGCATAAATATCTATTTTCTTGATCCTATAATAGCAACATACACAATAATGTTAATATGGCAATAGCTATATTCCTACTCACAATATATTACTCAAACAAAAAAAAAATTGAGGTTTTGTTTCGTAGCATTTTTCCTTAAGGTATATTCTACTACTAACATGGTATAAAATCTTTTTTTTTTTTGACCCCTGGAAGACTTTGTCACTATTGCTGAAAATGAGATATATGGCTATCTGTTCATTTGTTGAATTTTGCTTCTGATTTTTAAAGGAGTGTTTTGTTATTAAATTGTTTTATGATTCTGTAAAATATTTACGTTTTCACAGTCAGGTCTATAAAACAAGGTATATTCAAAGTAGTCTAGTCTAGTTCATCCCTGAACTTTTCATCTCATAGGTAATCTATATTTCATTATGTGATTTACACTTTCACTGAAAAGAAGAGGTGAGAGAGAGAGAGAGAGAGAGAGAGAGAGAGAGAGAGAGGGAGAAAGGAGAGAGAGAGAGAAGTCAGGTTAGGTGGCTCATACTTATAATCCCAGCACTTTGGCAGCCTGAGGTGGGTGGATCACCTGAGGTCGGGAGTTTGAGACCAGCCTGCCCAACATGGTGAAACCCTGTCTCTACTAAAAATACAAAATTAACTGGGTGTGGTGGCGCGCCCTTGTAATCCCAGCTACTTCCAGGTAGGAGAGTTGCTTGAACCTGGGAGACGGAGGTTATAATGAGCCGAGATCGTACCATTGCACTCCAGCCTGGTTGACAAGAGTGAAACAGCATCTCAAAAGAAAAAAGAGTGTGTGTGTGTGTGTGTGTGTGTCTGTGTGCGTGTGTGTCTGTGTGTGTGTATGCACGCATGTGTGTGTACACCATATACACTCTTATTAAGATATAGTATCACTGGCTGGGCTCAGTGACTCATGCTGCTAATTCCAGTACATTGGGAGGCCGAGGCAGGTGGATCACCTGAGGCTAGGAATTTGAGATCAGCCTGGCCAACACGGCAAAACCCTGTCTGTCCTAAAAAAAAAAAAAAAAAAAAAAAAAAAAAAAAAAAAAAAAAAAAAAAAAAAAAAAAAAAAAAAAAAAAAAAAAAGAAAAACAAACAAAAAAATTAGCTGGGTATGGTGGCACACACCTGCAATCCCAGCAAATCTGGATGCTGAGGCAAGAGAATCACTTGAGTCTGGGAGCCAGAGGTTGCAGTGAGTCGATATTGATCCACTGTACAAACACACACACACACACACACACACACACACGCACACACAAAATGGTATCATTATATTTCCCTCCTTACTGCTCCTTTCTTCTTTTCATTTTACTGTATTTTCTGGATATCACTTTACAGTAATTTAAAGATTTATTCTGAATTACTTTATCCTGTTTCATGATATTCTGATGTGTAGTTGTGCAGTAATTTATTCAGTGTCCTCTATGGATGAAAATTTGTTTTTCCTCAGTCTTTTGCTATCACAAATAGTGCTGAAGTAAATAGTCTTGTGCATATCTTTTGAATATTTTTCTAAGTATCTTCCAAGTAAATTCCTAGAAATGGAATTTCTAGATCAAAGAGTAAATACACGTTTTATTTTGCTGGATACTACCAAATTCTCCTCCACAGGAGCTCGTTTCATTTTGCATTTCCACTATCAATGCACAAGACTTCAGCTGGGCTTTTGGTCACAGACATTCACAGGTCAAGTCTTCAGTGAATATCTGAGGGGTAGATGAACTGTGCATTGCCTGAAAGAAAATGCATGTCACGTGTGAACTTCAAAAACACAGATCCTTTAAGACTAAATTCCAGTTGGATCATCTCCTAGATTTAATATTTATGGTAGCTATCCTCCTCCCTCTATTTCCAGCTATGGGTCTGGGTAGCTTGTTCACTTTTACATTTTAGTAATAACCTGCATTTAGCTTTTCCATAGCTCTTGTGATACTTTGTCATAGTTATGAATCATATTGTAGACCATGAGTCCTTGATGCTGTGGACCATGAGTGCTGATTTTTACAACATCAGTGCCTAACATTGTACCTTACACATCGTAGGAGATTAATACATGATTGGCTAATTGTTTACATTGGTCTTTTAACCTTTCTTTTAGGTCCTTAGGTCATATTTGTACATCTTTTACAAATATTTATCAAGGAAGTTATATTATTTTACTCCTAGAGCTGACTATGCTGAGTGTAGAATCTGGCAAAATTCCCACTTTGTGACTCTAGGCCTCCAGCCAGAAGCTATATATATTAAATCATGAATATTTTTCTAAAGGTGATCTCAAATTCCCAATATATTGAAAAGACTTAATGCCATTTGTTGGTCAGAAGCAAGATTCTTTTTGTTGTTGTTGTTAATATGCCACAACGAGTTGAAATGAACTATGTACAGTTCCTCAGGAGATGTAATTCCAGCACAGTCTCTCTAGGCTTTTCACCTTCAGTAAAAGCATAGCCTAGTTACCCAAGAAGGGACACCACAAGAATTACCCAGTAATCTCCCAAGGCACTGTGGATTTATTGTAACAGATGGTTTACACACTAGACCCTTTCTAAAATTATGTGACTTGGTATATGTGTGGGAGTCATTAAGTAATTCAATTGCTGAATCATGGAACAGTTACAGCAAACCAATACACTGCTCTTGTCCTGTTCCTTAACATAAATATGCAGGTATAACACCTGTGACTGCTGCAGTCAGAGCTGCTAAAGAGAAAGTTGCAGTGATTACCATCTGTTAATTTCCAACATGGAATGCTTAATGTGGTGTAGCAGTTTACTACTTTCTCATATTATCTGATATGATAGTGATCAACTAAATCAAGCAAATGTTGCACTTTGAGGAGTTTTTGTTTTCTTTAAATCAAAGAATACGTTAGATAGTGCACTGTATAAGATCATATTATTCTTGTAATATAGCATAAATAAAATAAAGCACACAAATGAAAAAGGCAACAAAAAATAATAAAAAGGAACTACAGCAAAAGCCCAGACCTGCCTTGCAGCAGGGCAATAGAACAGGTCATATTTTGGATTAAACAGACTTGGTTTGGAGTTGTGCAAACTATGGAAGATTAATAAATTTACCTGTCTCAGCTTCCTTATTTTTGAAAGTAGTTTTATTAATTCATGACATATAGGATCATTCTAAAGATTAAGTGTAATTAGATACATAAAGCATTAACTATAATGCTTGGTCATATTAATAGAATAAATGGGAGCTATCCCATTATATAGCAAGATATTTAATATTTGAAAACCTTTCTTATGATAGCACTTTTTATTTCTTTGGGATATTTTATGTCTATTTATCTATCTAAAATAACATTATTAACTGGCCTTAGAAATATTCCACTACACATTAGGCTAAAAATTAATTATATATATATACACAAAATAAATACACAAATGTATCTATATCTGTCTACATACTCATACACATACACACATATATGTGTGTGAGTACTCTTTTCCAGTGGTTCTCTCCCATGGGTTAAGTTCAAAGGTTTGACTATCCAGTGTTAAAGCTATTTTACTATATTCTCTCCTTTCCATTTGGACATGTTTTGTTCTTACAGATTTTCCCCCTATCAACCGAGTGCTATTTTCCTAAACATTGCAGACAATATCTATTCACCAAGCTACTGTTATCTGAATTCTATCTTTCACCATTAAGACCCAATTTAAATATTCAGTACCTGATTATATACTTGAAAATATGCTGGCCCCATCACTATTTAGTTTTTAGAGATAGCTTCAAACCTCATAATGACAAGAGGTACCTGCAGGACTCTAGTTAGGCTGTGGGTTGGGGGAAGCTGGTCTCAACTGATCCTTTACTCTCTCAGAGCCTGCTTCTTGTTGGCAATAGATGGCAAATGATATGATGTTCTCAGGATTTTCATGGGATTTAACTGAGCTAATATGTTATTCTAGATAACTTTGGCATGTCATATTTTCCCATGACAAGCACTACCACTGTTTTACTGGTACCTGGCCCTACTCCACTCTCTTGCACACTGAAGGATTATACTTCACCCTGTATTGGCCAGCTTGGATTGCGATAATTAAATATTAGAATAAGACCACAGTGATATTTTAAATGATTTTACCAGTACAGTTTCAGTTGCTTTGAATATTTTTAAAAGGCAAAACTTAATTTAACAAAGCATTCTAAAATTATAGTTTCTATGCATTTAATGCTATTTTTTCAGATAGCAAATTAGGGTGGTTGTCTTGAACATGATTAAGATTGGTATGAACAAAATACGGCTCAGAAGAACGTGCAAGGACTTAAATATCTTATGTTGTGAATTTGCTGGAAGATTTGCAAGAACATTTCAGTACTCAATTTTGTCATCTTTCAAAAGGAATTATGAGTGATGGCTTATCCTGTGTCAGGGGCCTGTTGTGAGGGCCAGATAAAGGCAAAAAAAAATTTAAAAACATCATATATTATTCTTAAATTTCTTCATCAATAGATTTATTTTTATTATTATTTATGCTCTCACAATGACTAGGGGTCTTCAATTTCATTTAATAGCAAATGTGGTCTCAGTGGTATTGTATGCTGATTTCTGCTTCAGGATGAAGGAGTTGTACATTAATTCACAAAACTAATACACAGAAATTTCAATCCTGTAAAAAAAAATGTACTTTTGTTGATAATAACAATATACAATCAAAGAAAAATAGTTCATCTCAGCACACCTGTGGAAAATATGACTTAATTGAAGAATAAATGTGTTAATATTTGGAAAATGAATTAACAAAATTTAGTTTTCATGATTAACAATTACTTTTACTTATTGCCTGTTTATTTAACTTTCTAAGTAGTCAAAGCTTCCTGGAGCTTAATTCTAGCAATTTTGTTGCTTGCTTTTATTATCTGAATACTTTAGAGGAGCTGGATGTGTGTGTGTGTGTGTGTGTGTGTGTGTGTGTGTGTGTGTGTGTGTTCCAGACAAGTAAAAAACACGCTGCTTTTTATCCATTACAATGATTTTTCCTTTGACACCCAAACACTCATTAGTCCTACATTTAAGCCAAATAATAGAAGAAACAATCATAATAAATGTATAGATGATCCTTTACCATTTGTAATGAATTCTCAACATTATGCCTCATTTGCTCATCACAACTGTCTTAGGAGATTAGTCATGTTATTTACACAAAACCTAGAGAGAAAGTGAGACAGTAACTTTGGGAGTATAGTCTCAATTCCAGGTTTCCAAATCCAGTACTATTATTTTAGTTTCCCAAATTCAAAGACTCATAAACTTAAGAGAATTTTATGTTTAAATCCTCCAGTGTCCGTCTTTCATCTAGACATTTATTCTTCCAGGTTTGCACCTCAGCTTGGTTTTTAAAAAGGAGAACATTTTCTTATTACTCTCAAAAAGGACTGTGAGTATTTCTTGAAAGCAGAAAGCCAGTCTTACTGCATTTGTGTCGGTCAAGAATTCTCACTGATGTCCATTTATAACTGATCAGAGCCCTGAGTTTGTTTGTTTGTTTGTTTTTTCTGGTTACACGTCAGTGACTGCTCTTTTATAGCTTATTTGCCTAACATTTTCAAAATCTGTTTATATGCAAAGTCATCAGATATAGTCGCCTTCTGAATGAATTACACTTTTGACTTTGTTTTGGTCAGTTTGCAAATGCCTTTCTAGAACTATAATCTTCTCTGTATAATTTATGTCAGAAAAGATTATATCTTATTTTGCATGCTAGGATTTCTTTAAAATTATTTTTTATTCATGTTACACTTTAAACTGGTGCTGGTCTGTGCAGATTTTAAATGTGTTTGTCATATACCATTAGTCACTGTGTGAAATCTTTCGGTAATAGTTAGCCCTTGAATTTTCTGCAGCTAAGGAGAATTTAACACTGATTGATAGCAGATCACTTAGCTGGTTGGCAGACTTTCCAATTTACAGTGGGGAAATTGCTCTTTTCTTTTTGTTCATTCCTTCTGTTGCTTGTGCTGAGCAATAAGACATATGTGTCAGACTGCACGCAAGAAGCAGCAATGGATTGGCAATACGGCTTGCCTTGTTTACCATTATGATTTTATCAGTTTCCCAAACTGTACAGGGAATGTCAAATATCTTTGATGACATTCTTCCGTTATCACAGGCAGCTTATTTATGTGTCTCTTACACTCTGGCTCCCTATATGCACTGCACAGCCTACCATCTCTTGCATTATAAACATGCTCTGAGCTGGAAAGAAAGAGAAGTTTGTGTTGTGCTCAGATGTCCCAGGTATTTTGCTTATGGGCTGCAGGCTGACTTTACTATCAATTTTACCTTTTCCCTTCTGCACATGCTGAAAAATAGCTCTGCATCATGTTGTCTTACCTATATTAGTTAGAAAACACACTTTCCTCAAGTAACACAAAATTCAACCTAGAGTAGCTTGAATAAATGGTGGATTATTTTTCTCTCATAATGAGAAACGTCAAAGTAGATGGTATCTGTTACTGGTTCAGCTGTTCACAGATGTTTTAAATGATACGGGCTTTTTGTTTTTGCATGTCTCCATGTTTGCACAATGAAGACCAGCCAACATTATAAATGGTGGTCTTTTGATTTCCTGGGGAGTTTTCCTTTAGAACACTGGCCTTATTCTTCATGAGTGTAGAATGGCCATGGTACCTTTACGTGCTAGAAAGAGAGAAAATAAAGATTAAAAGGCAAAACTGTTTACTTAATAAGGATTTGTCTATATATAATTGACCCTTGAACAACATAGGTTGGAACTGCACAAGTTCACTTATACATATATTTTTTCTGCCTCCATCTCCCATTACAGCAAGACCAACCCCTCCTGTTCCTCTTCTTCCTCAGCCTACTCAACATGAAGACGATTAGAATAAAGACCTTTATAAGGATCTACTTCCACTTAATGAATACTAAGTATATTTTCTCTTCCTTATGATTTTCTTAATTTTCTTTTCCCTAGCTTCCTTTATTGTGAGAAAACAGTATATCATACATATAACATACAAACTACATGTTAGTTGACTGTTTATGTTACCACTTCTGGTGAACAGTAGGCTAACAGTCGTTAAGCTTTGGGGGAGTTAAAAGTTATGCACAGATTTTTTTTACTGTGCAGTAGTTTGTGCCCATGACCCCCATGCTGCTCAACGGTCAATTATATTCAGGAGAGGGGTGGAAAATCCTCCCAAAAGACTTCCTTAAATCTTCATTAGGCAGGAAAACAATACACCAGGAAAACAATACACTGCCATTCTTGGACCAATCAGTGTCCAAGAATGATGTGGCCATAATGTCTGTTTTAGAGGAATCAATCAGCTCTGCTGTAGTGATTTTATTTGTATGTTGAAGTCTTCGAAATCCATATTTTCAGAAATAACTCTTCTTCTTAATTTCTGCCTTGGTTTGATGTAGCCTATTAAGCATCTCAAATTTAACATGCTGTACAACTGAGTTTTTGCTTTCTCCTTCCATAAATCCACTTACTGCTATTGGTATAGGTCAATATATAGAAATATATGGAAATTTCATCTTTGTCATAGAACTCTTATGGATAATGGCAATTAAAATCCAATCAAAGAAACATGGTTCATCATGGCACACCTATGTGCTTCAGACCTGGAATGTTGCCTTACACTTTAGGACTATTTCTTAAACAGTCCTTATGATGTAATTCAAACTTTTTCCTGTTGTGAATGCAGAACAAATAATAATAATGTAATGATAAAAATACACAGCCATAGATACCACTTACTAAATACTTTCTATATTACAGGCATTGCGTTCTACCCCTCACACATTATAACATTTTGTCCTCCCAAGAAAATAAGAGGTGGGTATTAGCATCCGCATTTTCTAGGTAAGCAAACAGGCACTGTTACTATTAAGTAATTCACAGCATAGACAGTCTTCCTGCAAAACCCACTTCTTAAATACCTTGCAATGCCCTCTCCTTCCCAGGACTAAATTATTCAAAAGGGTGGCTGTCACTGACTGGCTTTCAGATCTCATTCAGGTAGGGTGGGTACTGGACACACAGGGATACAGCTCTAAACTGATGCTTTTTGGCCCTCTTCTTGCCCTTCACCCACAGAGCTAATCCTTAGGTTCAGTCATTTGCCTTTTGTTCTCTGTGTGTTTTCAGGGCATTGGAGCATTTACTGCAAAGAGTAGATTCAGGAGCATTTCCACAAAACCCAAAGCTCAAGCTCCATAAAGGATGCCTCTGTGCAGCACAAGTCAATGTCCCTAGGATAAAATTATAGACTATTACTACTGCTGTAATTGGAGCATGGGACGGTCTTCTCTACCCTCTGCCCTTTCAAACCTAACCCCATGCAGTTTTAGGGTCCTGCTGGAAGCTCCAAAAGGAGCTTTGATTGCACTAGCTTCAAAGGATGCACAGTCATTGGTGAGATCCCACTCTAGTAAGAACCCCAAACTGACCTGTTGGCCTAACAACTATCATGCTGTTTGCGCCACCAGCCATTTTCAGATGACTGAGGTCTCTGGTTGGGCAAGACACTCACCATTCTTCATTTTTAAATACAAGCAGTGGGTAAAAATTGTGTGAATGAGATTCAATTAAGTACGCTTTTCTCCAGACCTCACCAATGGAGGCTTTTTTTTTTTTTTTAAATTTTTATTTATTTATTTATTTTTCCCCATTTATTTTATTGCATTTTAGGTTTTGGGGTACATGTGAAGAACATGCAAAATTGTGGCTTTTTAAAGTTGACTTAGCATTGCATTCAAAAGGCCTATAAAATGTGGTTTTTATTAAAAAGTTTTCCATTTAACAAATATTTAATGAGCACTAAGTACATGTCCAGCACTCATCTTAGCACCAGGGATAAAACATTGAATTAAACAGACAAAAAACGGTGTACTCATGGATCATATATTCTCCATCCAACTTAATTGTCTTATTGAGATAATTGCTTCATAATGAACAGATTAACTGCTAACTTTTCTGTAAGATCTTCTTACTACTTTACCTATCTCACCTCAAAATGTCTCCTTTAATGGTAGACTGAAGCCAATTCATAACAGCATTTAAGAGAGCCAGTTTTTAAATTTTCAGGAATTTTGCAAACCAATTGTTAAACATGGCCATTGTTTTAAAATTAGTTGTATATTAATTTACAATTAAATTATATTATAAACCAAAGTAAACATATAATGAAAATCATTACTTCCTGATCATTTTGCTACATTGCTGTAATCTATGTTCTGGGTTTTACTTATGTATACTGTATGAGAATGGTAGAATTATTACATAATAATGTGTTACTGCCTCCCGCCTCCATGTTCAGTGGCAAGATGTTGAAATGAGACATGGTGAGAGATTTACATAATGAAAACCAGCCAATGTTACAAATGGTGCTTTTTTTATTTCCTGGGGAGTCAGATATTAAATATTTGTTAGCACACCACTAGTATCATCCTACTGTGACCCTCTTCTTTTATTAACTTGTACAGGATTTATTTTTTATATAATGCATTCATTAATTCTTCCCACCAACATTTGTTCAGCACATACGGAATGTTAGGCACTGAATAAGCAGCTGAGGATTCAGAAAGAGGACAATATTGTCTTTGACCTCCAGTCATTTAGACTCTAAGGTGAGTCAGAAAAATGCATAAATAATGATATTATAAGGTAATGGACATTATAACAGTATAACCAGAACTAAGACAATAGGAGTAATTAATGTTGGATAAGTCAGAAGTCTTGCGGTTTGAAAGAAGAGACCGTATCTGCCAGGCAGAAGAGGCGAGAAGGGCATTCCAAATAGAGGAAAATGTTTACAAAAGACCTGAGACTTTGAACAGTTGGGTGACTCTGCAGAGTAATTGCTCAGTATGGATGAAGGCTTTAGGGAATGGTGGCAGGCAAGGTGGAACAGGTATGCCAACATTAGAACACAAAAGACTATCTTTTCATCATCTTTGCATCCCAAGAGCATGCATGAAGTTTGAAACACAAAGGTTATTTAGTAAGTTTTCACTCCATAAAAATTAAGAAATTTAAAGTTGTAAGATCTACATGTTCCCCTTGGGTTTTTTTTTTTTTTTTTTTTTTTTTTTTTTTTTTTTTTTTTTTTTTTTTTTTTTTTTTTTTTTTTTTTTTTTTTTTTTTTTTTNTTTTTTTGTTGTTGTTGTTGTTGTTGTTTGTTTTTGGTCCTGGCTGAAAATCACTGAGTACTTTGACAACTGTCACTCAATCAGCGGCAGGTTTTTCCCAGTAGGACTGAACATAAACCAGGTCTTTAATATTCCCAGGCACAAATAAAAGAATCTAGCTTGTTGCCCAAAACACAGAAAGAAACTGACCCCCGCCTTGAAGTGAGTTCCTTAAACCCTCTGAAAGACTCCATATCCTGATCTGTAGACATACCTAGGAAGAACACCCATTTTCTCTTAATGACCATTGTGAGGATTGCTGCAGCACCTCTCTAAGTAAGCTCTCCTAATAAATGCTTTGGCTGGATCATCCTGGTGTTCGGAACTTTTTTTTTCTTTTCTTTTCTTTTCTTTTTTTCTTTTCCTTTCTTTTCCTTTCTTTTCTTTTCCTTTCCTTCCTTCTTTTCTTTCCCTCCCCTCCCCTCCCGTCCCCTCCCACTCCCCAATCCCCCCTCCCTCCTCCCCTCTCCTCTTCTGACAGAATCTTGCTCTGTCTCCCAAGCTGGAATGCAGTGGCATTATCTCAGATCACTGCTACCTCCACCTCCCAGGTCAAGCAATTCTCCTGCCTCAGCCTCTCAAGTAGCTGGTATTATGAGTGCCAGCCACCATGCCCTGCAAATTTTTGTATTTTTAGCAGAGACAGGGTTTTACCAACTTGGCCAGGCTGGTCTTGAACTCCTGACCTCATGATCCACCCGCCTTGGCCTCACAAAGTGCTGAGATTACAGACATGAGCCACCATGCCCGGCCTAGTTCTTCTTTCTTTGAAATCACAACTGGCCCTCTTTTGGGAAAATTTGCAGCACTCTCTTGTGGGAACTTTTGGGGTGAATCAGCTGCACCTGCTTTTGGGGTGAATCCAGCCATGGGTTTGGCAGGACAAAACCGTTGCCTTTCCCAGTAAAGGGGAACTACCAACTGCGCCTGGTATTTAAATATCTGTCTCATGTAGTAATGTTACCTCTACAACCAGGGATATTGTATTAGTCCATTTTCATGATGCTGATAAAGACATACAGGAGACTGGGCTATTTAGAAAAGAAATAAGTTTAATGGGCTCAGTTCGATGTAGCTGGGGAGGCCTCAAAATCATGGTGGAAGGTGAAAGGCACACCTCATGTGGCAGCAGACAAGAGAAGAGAACATGGGCAGGAAAACTCCCATTTATAAAACCATCAGATCTCATGAGACTTATTCACTATCACGAGAACAGCATGGCAAAGACCCACCCCCATGATGCAATTACCTCCCACCAGGTCCCTCCCACAACACACAGGAATTGTGGGAGCTACGATTCAAGATAAGATTTGGGTGGGTACATAACCAAACTATATCAGGTAGGTTCCTTTTCTGTTTTTTGAAACAGGGTCTCACTCTACCACCCAGGCTGGAGTGCAGTGTTGTGATCTTGGCTCACTGCAACCTCAACCTCTGGGGCTCAAGTGATCTTCCCACCTCAGCCTCCAGAGTAGCTGGGAGTGCAGGGACATGCCACCAAGCCTCGGTAATTAAATTTTCTGTGCGTGCGTGTGTGTGTGTGTGTGTGTGTGTGTGTGTGTGTGTGTGTGTAGACAGGGGTCCCACTATGTTGACCAGGCTGGTCTCCAACTGTTGGGCTCAATCAATTCTCCCACCTCGGCCTCCCAAAGTGTTGGGCTTACATTTCATTTGTGAGCCACCGCAACTAGCAGGGATACATTTTTTCATGGCTGAAACTGTGTTTTAAATTTTTGCTGAGTACATTATCTTAACCTCTTTGGTATTCTGAGAATTTTCACTTTTTTCCAACCTTTCTTCCTATAGCAGGATTTTTAAACAAATACTTCAACAAAGGTGGACAATTTGTGACATGAGCCCTAGACTGTCGCCAAGTAGCCATAAAATGACACACACCCTGTAGGGAAACAATGTATGTGCAATCACTGACCAATGATATTCATGTAAACCAATGAGAATGCCTGACAAACAACTTTTGTAACTGCCCCCTTTTCCTGATTCATCCTTTAAAAACTTGAGTCTCTCTCTTTCTCTGTTCTCCAGAGCATTCCCCCAGGCAACTTGGAAGTGTGTCCTGGGCTACAGTTCTCAACCTTAGCTCAAATATGCTCTCTGTATTTTTGTTTCCACTGCTTTCTGTTAGGTTAATGAGAGGAGAACAGAGTTCTCTGAAAGAGGGGTCCTCATAGAACACAGAATTCATTAAAGCAGAAATATGCTACGTCCCCTTTAAGAGGCTGCATGACTGATGGGCCCAAGTCTGCAGAGAATGTATTAACAAATCTGAGGAAAGAACAGGGATGCTCCAAGGCAGTTTGGTCAGCAGTGGGAGTTCTAGAGGAAAGTGAGTAGAAAAGCTAGTTTGTATCGTCCAGTTACATCTGGTTAAGTTCCAGCAAGGATGAAGGGAGAACGAACTCTTGTTCTACAAGCATTTTCAATGGTCAGAATTGTCCATTGCAATTGTCAAGGATATTCTATGTATAGAAGAATCGATCTATCAAGTTGTCCAAAGGAAAACTCTTGCTCTGAGTCATGTTCACAATGCATGCTTCTGATTATCATATGCTTAATCATACGGTCTATCCTCCCACAAGAAAACATCCAGCTCAATCAGAATTTAATTAAGCGCATACTAAGTGTCAGGGACTTTGTAGGAAGGAACTGTAATATTCTTTGAGTTTAAGGACATTCTACTTCAATGGACAATTAAATTTTTCATTGTGCATAAATTGTCCTTTTGATTTTATTCATTGGTCATATGAATTTGAAGACTATAAACAGCCTGGCTACCTCCCACTAACACATGCACGTGTACACAGAACTGCTTTCTTTGAGTTGACAAAAACATTGTTGAGACTGCAGGAATGAAGTGGATCCTCTGGTGTGGTAATGATTGCAATCCCCGTGAGGGCTATGGAAGGCTGGCAGTTGGCCCTTCCTGGTGACCCTCCTCAGCAACAAAGACAACTTTCTCAGAAGTTTTAGCCTTTTCCTGAGTTAGAGATCGAATAAAACAAGATAGTAAGCTAAGTAGAAAATACGTTGTATTCAGGAAAGTTGCCAGCATTTCAAAATAAATCTATCATCTTCAGTGTTTTGATTCTTCTTTGCTATCTGCTTGCTTTTTTCTGGGAAAATATTCAATAAATAAGTGGTACAATAAGATTCCCTCTTATCAATCACCTCTGTAGCTACTTCTGAGAACGTTTTCTTCCCCAATATTCATTGACTCTTTCATATTATTCTTATACTTGATTCAATGTTTTTCTCCTCCTGCTTAACATGACACCTTTCAGCAGTCTTTATCCCTAGTTTCTGTGTTTTTTTTCTTCATGATGCTTATACAGTATAATGCCAGATATCGGTAGTTACTTGTATTCTGTTTCTTCTCTCGGAAAGTAAGTTCTCTGGTGACAGAAACTTTGTCTTTTCTTCTTTACTGTCTCCAACCCCAATATTGTTGTCATTTTTCTTTTTTTGGAACTTTAGGTTGAATACCCCTTATTGGAAATACTTGAGACCAGAAGTGTTTCAGATTTCTTTTTTTTTTTTCTCAAAAATTTGGAATAGTTGCATATAACATAATGAGATATCTTGGGGATGGGTTCCATGTCTAAACACAAATTTCATTTCTGTTTTACATATACCCTGTAGACATAGCCTGAAGGTAAATTTTGCAATATTTAAAATAATTTTGTGCATGAAACAAAGTTTATGTATGTTAAACCAGCAGTCCCCAACCTTTTTTGTCAGCAGGGAGTGGTGCCAAATTTCTCTATGGCTGGGAAAGTGTGGGGAATGATTTCAGGATGAAACTGTTCCACCTCAGATCATCAAGCACTAGTTAAGAGTCTCATAAGGAGCGCACAACCTAGATCCCTTGCATGTGCAGTTCACAACAGGGTCCTGGCACTTATCAGAATCTAATGCCGCCAATGATCTGACAGGAAGCAGAGCTCAGGCCATAACCCTTGCTAGCCCTGCTGATCACCTCTTTCTGTGCCCCTGGGCTCCTAACAGGCTGCAAACTGGTACTGGTCCAGGCCCGGGGGTTAGGAACCTCTGCATTAAATGATCAGAAGGTAAAGGCGTCACTATCTCAGCCACCCATTGGCCAATCTGTGATTGTTTGGCATCACCATTATGCTGTGCATGGAAAAGATATATCACAGCTGAATGGGGCTGGGAGCGCCTTTTATCCCTTGGAGACGTGAATAAACTGTGCATTGTGCACCTGCAATTTGATTGGGACCCTTCACATGAGTTCAGGTATAAAATTTTCTACTGTGTTGCCATGTCAGCACTCAAAAAGTTTTGGATTTTAGATCATTTGGAGTTTCAGATTTTCAGATTAGGGATGCAGAACCTGTAGTAATTTTGCTTACTAAAATTGATTTAGATTTACATTACCCCAAACAAATCTCCAACTTACCTATTTTTTATAAAGGTTTTCATTCAAATTAATATAAGGAAATTACATTTTTCTTCCTAGAGAGTTACTGTAGTATAATGAACTATTAGAACTGAAAAACAAAGTATCTGAGTTTGTCTGGATCCCATGTATCTGACTGTCTTACATAATATTGGACAGTGTATTATATAATATGCTGTGTATAAGTTTGAATGTGCCATTCTTTTTCCTATGGATTTTCTACTTTTTCCCCCCACTTTCCAGGTTCATGGTGAAAATCAAACGAGAGCATACATAAAACACTTTCAGAATTTTTAAATGCAATGTTATTAGGATATTATTATTATTGTTATTGAACTAAGATGGACAAACACTTTCTCTTGACAGCTAAGAAGACACTCAAAGAAAAAAAGAAAAAAATATACACACATTTATTTCTTAATCATATCTCAGTCTTAGACTTCCACAGTTATTCTGCAGACAGGCTTTCTCGCTTTTGTTGCCATTTTATTGCCTGTGAGTGCCTATTGTCTCTATTCAAACCTGGGAAATACACATGAAGTCACGACAAGTACATGAAGTTAAGTGACAATAAGTTTTACATGTGTTTGCCTTATGTGAAATAACAGCCTTACCTCCTTAAGTGGGGAATGATTTCCCAGCCTCAGAGATATCCTGCCAGGTGTTTATTACAGCTCCACGCGAGTTCCAAACCCTGTGACAAGAAATGCAAATTGAAGTATTTATGTCATTGGTTTGTGGGGCAGCCTACAGATAAATAAAAATGTGTTTGTAAACTCTGAACATAGGTAGGCATTTTTGAAAACCTCCAGATCTGACAGAATGATTTCCAACTAAGAGTGTGGTATTGTTTATTACAACTTTGAGTGGCAGCCTAATATATTAAATCAGTTCCAAAGATTGTAAAATGCATTAGCATTAACAATTTAATACTTTCAACAAATTTAACTGTCACTCAGGAGCATATCTGCCCTTGTTGTAAAAAAAATAGCCAAAAATGAAACTCCTTTCTTGATGGACAATAATGTTCAAGGAGACAAAAGCTTTTCCATGTACACATCCACACACAGTAAGAGAAGACTGCATTTAGCAAAATTAAGTGGCGCAAAATTAATACAGGCATTTGGCTATGGCTGGACAACTTGAAGCCTTAGAAAATAGTTTGACAAAATGATTAACTGGTCACCACCTACTACTTAGCAGATATGGCTCATAAAAATGCATGGGCTATATCTCTCCATCAGAAAATGGTCTTCCTGCATCCATGCCCACCTGTCAATATAGTGCTTCTTCTGTTAATAGGGATGTTTATGAAGTACTCTTAATAGCATGGTAAATGTTACTGCTCTGATATTAATTGAAAAAGAGCAGAACATAAAATTCTATATAAATATAACAATATTAGTAAATTATCAAAAGCTGATAAAGGATGATCCACCGTCATTGAGCATTATTTACCAGACATCGCAATAAGCACTTTATTCCACATTAGCCTTTCAAACGGGTTTATGAGAACCATTTTTAGGTGGAGAAACTGAGGCCTGGAAAGTAAAAGTAACTTCCTTAATAGCTCCCAGCTCCTAAAAGACAGAGCCAGGCTTTGATATGAAGTCTATTAATTCTGTTAATTATAAACACTCTGTTAGGTTATCTAAGACATGCTATTTTAGTATGCCGGCAGTCTTGCATGCATTACAGATATTAATTCTCACAAACACAATACAGTTAAAAAATATTCTTCCCATTGTATAGATGAGATATCTACAATGATAAAAATAAGTAGCTAGCAAAATTCTCTCACAGCTAAAAAGTCCCTAATCATATCATTATTTCTCAACAATGAGAGTTGCAAAAGAAAAAACGTTACCCGTGAATATCATTTGGAGGATAGATTAAGGTTATTTATTTATTAGAGTGTTTAAAAATTTTAAGCAGGGAGTGTGTGTGTGTAGATGGACAGAAAGAAAGAGGATAAATATTATCTGCTTAGCAACTTGTCAATCATATGCATAGTCAGAATGATCTGGCTATTCAATAGCTGAATGAGGAGTAAAAAGGGAGTCCTTGCCGTAATCCTCATGCCCACCTCCTGAAATGTTTTCATTTATTTTGTGCTGCTTCTACCCCAACCTACCTTCTAAGTCCTGTGAAAGTTAATGCTTCATTTTTACTTCCCAATATTTTCCAAGCGTGTGGATACTCCTGTATCTTATGTACTAGGAATAGATATACATTGAGCCATATGTATAATATGACTCAATGTAATAGATAAATGTTGAGTCATATTTAAATTCAAAGCAGCCACATTGCTTTTTACTCAAATCTAATTGTCATTAGCTTCTTACTAATATGTAATTTATTTTGTAAATTAATGTAAAGGTAATCTTATATTGATAATATTGAAATAATAATACATAACTTGAGTTAACACAAGCAAATTTCCAAGCACAAATTTTTGGACTGTAATAAGCAATCAATAAATTGTAATTTTCTTTCTTGATATCCCAAAGTTCCTCCTCAACAAAATCTAAAAAGCATTGTAAGGATTTTCTCGATGTAAGAAGAAACCCTCAAGCTTGCCTTTGTTTTTATTTTTAATAGTAATAATTTATAAGGAATAATTTTGAATATATATAAAAGTAGAGAATAGAGTCTAAAACCCTAATAAGCCCACACTTATCTGGCTTCATGTGTATCTTATCTACCCCAATATCCCCCACGCCTATTTATTTTGAAGTAAATACCTTCTTATAAATATTTTAGTATGAATTTCTAGAGATAAGATTAAGAAAAAGTTGTCATAACATCATTGCATTTACAAACAAGATTAATTCCTTAATATAATCATTTCCAATTGAAGCTCACATTTCCTGATTTTTAAAGATTGAGTCATTTGAATCATTACCGAACAAGTTCTATATATTATTAGACCTTACTTGGTGTCTTCTATGTCTTTTATTCTCTTTTAGTTTATAGGCTTCCCTGAATCTGTTGTTCTCGCAAATTTTTGTTACAGAAATTGTTTCTAGTCTTGTAGATTTTCCCACAATTCATACACTTCCTGCTGATATTTCTCTAGCATTATTTAATTATCCCCTTTCCCTTGTATTAGCCCTAATCATATGAAGTTACTAATATTCAACCAGCCTTAATTTACAAAATGACAATTTTAAGTGGTTCAGCCTAGTATTTCTGGAAATTTGGTAGTTAGGCTCAGACTAGATCTAGACTGCTGTTGATAGCTTGCCTACTTTCAGATATGACGAGATGTCCCAGGCTCATATTTTATAGGTCCTGCCTCAGATTGGTAGTCAAGATTTCTTTAAGTGTTGATTTCTTTTTAGAAAGTGGTAATTAGTGATCAGTATGGATGCTGTGGGTACGTTCTGGTATCTTAAGTTGGTTCTTCTTTCTGGGACTTTTCAATGCACCAAGATGCTTCATTTTACAGTTTTAAGGTAAAATACATAATGAACTCATACTAATACTTTCAAATAAAAATCAGGCTTTTACTTAATCTCATTCGTCTTATATCATATTGCAGTTTAATCATAGCAAAAATTCCAGTTAACAACCAAGTTACTCATTGTTTTTATGCTATATTATGTATAAAAATACCAAGAGTAGCACTAAAAATCCGATTACTGAAAACTGTTTGGTTCTCTATCTATTTACTTGCAGTTCTTTATATCAAGAAGATTATATCCTACTAGGGATGTGCAAGAAAATTAGCATTTTATAGTTATTTGGAACAACTCTCTAGGTGGTTATGCTGACAACTGAATACATAATAACATCATTATTCCATGCCACTTTTATTTCTTAGGAGTTGCTTTTTAATTTTTGGAAAATAGTTCTGTAAAATCATGTGTATAGTTCCAAATTCAAGTCCATTAAACAAGATAGATACATAAACGCCTGGATTCTATCCCTGTTTTCTCCATCCTTCTCCCTCCCTTTGCTTAAAAGGAAGCCTTTTATTTTGCAGTTTATTGCCCCATTGCCTTTTCTTGAGATGAAAGATAATAGATGAGTTAGTGTGGTAGTATACTGAACACATTCCCTCCATCTTGATTTTCTTTTTACTTGACAATGTACCCTAAAGAATACTCCATTGTTGTTTACAGTCATATTCCTCATTTCTTTCTACAGGTGCATACTACACTGTATACCAGTATCCTACTTATATATTTGCTGCAACTAATACCCTTGTTTATATGTTTACATATTTGCTGCAACTACTGCTCGTTTGTATGGTTTTTTTTTTTTTTTTTTTTTTTTTTTGCCGCTGTATCTTAGGGATAGATTCCTAGAACTGTAATTGTTTCATCAAATAGTAAATGAATGTGTAATTTTTTTCTAGGTATTGCCAAATTTCCTTCCCCAAGAGTTTTAGCATTTTTCATTACCATCAGCAGTGTAGAAAAAGTCTGTTTCCCTACAGCTTTGCCAGACTGTGTTGTCAAACTTCTGGATTTTTGCTGATCTGATAGTTAGAATAGCTATCCTAGCAAAGTGTTAATTTGCATTTATCTTTCTATGAGTAATATTGAGCATCTTTTCAAATCGTTAAAAGGCATTTGTGCTTCTTTTTATTTGAACTGTCCAGGTTCTTTATAGCTTTGCTAGCATTTTTCTTTTCTATTGTGGAGGTGCTCTTTGTATATCTGGAATATGAATACTTCATGATATAAGTGGCAAACAGTTTTTTCCACTGTGTTATTTGGCTTTTCACTTTGCTTGCCTTATGACATTTTAATTAATTAAATTTGTCAGTCATCCCTTTAAAACCTGGTTTCTTTCATTGGCTCTGATGAAAACTAATTTTTTAATCTCTTGGGACTTCCTTTAAGGGTTGGTTTCAATCCCTTCCAGCCCAACATTGTAAACAGAGATTCTGTTTGTTTTGTCTCCATATTCAATGAGGGTAAGCTGAGAATTATGGAGTATTTTTCATGTGAGACACTGGTGCTTCCAGATTTAACTAAAACCAAAAAAGGGTTATGGTATCTTCTTTGGCTTTCCCATTACCCATGTAAATTGATGTGATTGGCATCTGACAATTTAAGGATTTAGTGTTAATAATTTAAACTTCCCAAAGAATGTACTATTCCTTTGCAGCTACATGTAATAATTTTGCTGTAAAGAAAGTGGGATATCATACGGAGGAGGTTTACCTGTGGGGCTAATGTTGCTGAATGATGCTAATGCATGAATGATCTGTGCATGTCACCTATGGGAAGAAAATAGTCCCAAGATTTCCAGTTAATCTTGGGAAACTAATTATTACCCATTTTTTTCCCTTAGGTGGGTATATTTTTACTGTTAATTATCTTTATAATGTCATAATATGATGGTGCTGAGTTTCATATTTTGCTTCTTTGCAAACAATTTATCTTTGCACTTGGAATTAAGTATGCACAATATGGAGGCACAATTAATTGATCACACTTATGGCAAAATATACACATGATTCCCTTTTAGTTTGACAATAAAAATATTAAAAAGACTTAATTAATTATCTACAAACAAAACACTTGTACATATTTAAACAACATAAATTTCTCTATCCCCTGTCTCTATCTTATCAAAATAATTTGAAATCTAGTTAGACAGATAAATTATATGTTATTGCTTCAGACATATGTCTTTAGACATCTCAATAAGCAAACTAAAAGGGATATTTGCTATCTTAACATTTTGAAATTAGACAATTTTTGATTTTGAAATTGAGATAAGTACATCTTCCAAAACAAATATGAGAAAACTAGTTTTGGTTTTTAGTCTGATAATAATAATGCTAAACATTACAAAGGTAATTAACAGCTTTTATGAAGGCACTTCATGTATTTGACTGTTTTCCTGAGACTGGGATTGCTAAATCATTGAAGTAGCTTTTTCACACAGCCTGAAACATTGACATGTAAAAGTCTGATCTTACATTCACCATTTTCAAGAGAAAGTATGTTTTGTACCTCTTACTATAATAACTATGACTTAAGTTAAAGAAACACATACAGGAATATTAGACATATTCGTTAGAAATTTGTTCTGAACTTGGTGATTTGTTTGTTTGGTCTGAGGCATACTATGTGTTTGATATGTTGCTTTTTTTTTTTTTTTTTTTTTTCGCCAATTCATCTAGCTAAGTGTTTTAAGTGGTTGAGTTTTTGTGTTTATGCCTTTTAGGCTCCTAACTCATTAAAAGGATAACTGATTATGATTTTTTACTTACGTTGCTGTTTCCTTTTGATTTATTATTTACTGTGCTATCTTAAATTTAAAAAAATGCTTTAATAGGGCTACTGGTTTATATAATATTTAATAATGTAGGTATAGGCCTCAGATATTTGTGATGCCTGAAAGTAACAATTTATAGTGTCATTGTTACTATGAAAGTAACTAGTAAATATCAATAATATTTTTTTCTGGTAAGAATTTCACATACAGATCACTCATATTTTTTTTTTTTTTTTACTTTTTTTATTGCATTTTAGGTTTTGGGGTACATTTGAAGAACATGCAAGATAGTTGCATAGGTACACACATGGCAGTGTAATTAGCTGCCTTCCTCCCCTTCACCTATATCTGGCATTTCTCCCCATGCTATCTCTCCCCAACTCCCCACCCCCCACTGTCCCTCCCCCATTTCTCCCCAACAGACCCCAGTGTGTAGTGCTCCCTTCCTGTGTCCATGTGTTCTCATTGTTCAGCATCCACCTATGAGTGAGAACTTGTGGTGTTTAATTTTCTGCTCTTGTATCAGTTTGCAGAGAATGATGGTTTCAGGTTCATCCATGATGGCTGCATAATATTCCATGGTGTATATGTGCCACATTTTCCCTGTCCAGTCTATCATCGATGGGCATTTGGGTTGGTTCCAGGTCTTTGCTATTGTAAACAGTGCTGCAATGAACATTCGTGTGCATGTGTCCTTATAGTAGAACAATTTATAATCCTTTGGATATATACCCAGTAATGGGATTGCTGGGTCAAATGGAATTTCTATTTCTAGGTCCTTAAGGAATCGCCACACTGTCTTCCACAATGGTTGAACTAATTTACACTCCCACCAACAGTGTAAAAGTGTTCCTATTTCTCCACATCCTCTCCAGCATCTCTAGATTTTTTAATGATTGCCATTCAAACTGAGATGCTATCTCAATGTAGTTTTGATTTGCATTTCTCTAATGACCAGTGATGATGAGCATTTTTTCATATGTTTGTTGGCCGCATGTATATCTTCTTTTGTAAAGTGTCTGTTCATATCCTTCGCCCACTTTGAATGGGCTTATTTGTTTTTTTCTTGTAAATCTGTTTTAGTTCTTTGTAAATTCTGGATATCAGCCCTTTGTCGAATGGGTAGACTGCAAAATTTTTTTTCCATTCTGTTGGTTGCCTATTCACTCTAATGACTGTTTCTTTTGCCATGCAGAAGCTGTGGAGTTTGATTAGGTCCCATTTGTCTGTTTTGGCTTTTGTTGTCAATGCTTTTGGTGTTTTGGTCATGAAGTCCTTGCCTATGCCTATGTCCTGAATGGTTTTGCCTAGATTTCTTCTAGGTTTTTTATGGTGTTAGGTCTTATGTTTACGTCTTTAATCCATCTGGAGTTAATTTTAGTGTAAGGTGTCAGGAAGAATCCAGTTTCTGCTTTCTGCACATGGCTAGCCAGTTTTCCAAACACCATTTATTAAACAGGGAATCCTTTCCCCATTGCTTGTTTTTGTTAGGTTTGTCAAAGATCGGATGGTTGTAGATATGTTGTGTTGCCTCCAAGGCCTCTGTTCTGTTCCATTGGTCTATATCTCTGTTTTGGTACTAGTACCATGCTGTTTTGATTACTGTAGCCTTGTAGTATAGTTTGAAGTCTGGTAGCGTGATGCCTCCCGGTTTGTTCTTTTGCTTAGAATTGACTTGGCTATGAGGGCTCTCTTTTGGTTCTATATGAAGTTTAAGGTGTTTTTTTCCAGTTCTTTGAAGAAGGTCATTGGTAGCTTGATGGGGATAGTGTTGGATCTGTAATTACTTTGGGCGAGATCACTCATACTCTTAACTCTGTAGTAGATATTTATCTTACTATATTTAATCTTTACAAGGACCCTATGAATTTGCCCAGTTTTCATATGCACAAACTGAGTCTCAGTAATTAACCAACTTTAGACTCCTACTAAATAGACAAGTTAGGAATTGGCTGCATAAAATTTAAATTTGGAGTCTATGACTTAACTAACACAGAGACCACATTACTTTATTTTGAATCAATTAGTTCATTTCCCCATTACTTTTGAAATGAAATGCATGTTTAAATTTAAAAAAATTGTGAAGATAATCTGTTGTGGATTATCGCCACATATCAACGTCATTCAAAAAGTCAATCTATTGATAACAGCCATTGATAATGGTCATTGGTAATGAACAGAATAAATTAAGATCTTCTGGCTGTAGGATACATTTTGCCAGAATGAACTCCCATTAAAATTAATTGTCAATGAGTAGAAAGGTGGGGATAGGTTTACTTTTAGATTTAGAGGAAGCAGTTAGACTCCAAATCTCAAATAATATCACTGTAAAATTGGAATTTCTATAATGAAAACATTTGCTAAAATTTGCATTTAATTCAGTAGTTCAATAGCAAGTTATGTGGTAGTCAAAATTCCACAGGAAATTATGTGAATTTCACTAAAATGATAGTGAAAACTCTCGTAGAGGTGATGTGTCTGCTTTGTTCATTGCTCTGGCTCCAGTGTTTTGCACAATGGTTGTCTCGTTATAAGAGCTTAGCTGAATTTAAATAAGTAATTGATTTATTATTAATAATGGATCATTAATCATCATCTTTAACTCTGTTCCAACAGCTACCTGGTTTCTGATCACTTTTACGCAGTCTTTTGTTATTTCTGCTGGGATCATTCCTTGGGCTACATTCATGGTCCTATTAGATTTTTCCTCCACTGTGATCCTCAGAATTTTCTAGGACAGAGGTTTTATTTAATCCTTTGGGGCTTTCTAGTTCTAAACTTTGAATGACCATTTCTACCTCTGGCAATATCAGCCTAATGTTATTACCTTGACCAGAAGCCCTGCTAGGTTCACTCCTACAAAATATCAGAGGCTATCAGAAAGATCTTGATAACTACAAAGAGGTATACAAGAAATATCTAACCGCAAACCAGAAAATCCAATGCTGGTCTGGGTTGTTTTCCGTGTGTCTTTTCACTAAGTATGAAAGCCTTATTTAACAGGGGTAAATGACACTACTTAATTGATAGTGAAATGTATTGATTTTCTCTGCTTCTGCAAAGGTGACCTCTAGGCAATGGTAGACTCCAAATTATAGTAAGGCAAACAGATATTATAGATTTAATACAGCAGTTTGAAATCTATCAGCCAGTTAATTCCCACCTCTCTTTACAGTCCATTAAATATTCTATTTTTAACTGAAGTTATAATATTTATTTTCTCATTCTTACCTGTTTGGGTATACTACATTTCTTAATTTCTCTGGAGATTTTTGCTTGGACTAATTTTTTTCTTTCGATTATCCTCAGTACATTTGTCCTTTTTTCAAATGTGTTTGGAATATGTTTGAAATCAATTTTCTAAAATTGGAAATAAACTTTTTTGAAAAATGGAAAGACTTCATAACTCCGAGTGAGGCAAACAAACCAAACCCTTTGTTGTTCAGCACAGGAGAAAGAAATATCCTTGCTATGGAGGAGAAAGTTAGTATAACTATAATATCTGATCCTAAGTTTCAACTCACATAATTAAAACATGAGGATTTACTTGTTCTCACTGTCAAAAGTATTAGAATGAAATGACTATCCAGACTATTACAAAGAAAAACAAAAAAACGAATTATGAGTGATGACCAAATACTTGTAAAATAGAATGCACTATATATATTTGTTCTTAATTATAGATCTAATAATCAATTTCTACCTCCAGTACTAATTAAAGTAAAAATTTTGTTTTGGTGTATTTTATAATCATATTCTCTGCTTTGAGTGTGATTTGTGACTACAAAGAATGAATTTTGTTTAGGTTAATATTTATTGTAATAAAGTGGCCTTTATCAGAAATTCTTGGAACCAGAAGAGATTCACATTTCAATTTGTTTTCAGATTCTGAAATATTTGCATATACATAATAATATAGATTGGGCATGGAACTCAAGTCTAAACATGAAATTCATTTGTTTTATATATACCTTATACATATAGCCTGAAGGTAATTTCATACAACATTTTAAATAAGTTTGTGCCTGAAACAAAATTTGTATGCATCGAATTATCAGAAAGCAAAGGTGTCGCTATCTTAGCCAGCCAGGTGAAAAATCTGTGATTGGCATCACCATCATTTCTGATTTTGAATTTATATATACTACTGATAAGCAATCATCTTCTCATACTTATTCACACCTAAATACTTAACAGTAAAAAATATATGAGACATCATTAATGTAGTGAAAAAATGACATATTCATTTTTCTGGTAGGCCACACCTGCTTCCCAACACTTTGGGAGGCTCAGGTGGGTGGATCACTTGTGCCCAAGAGTTGGAGAGCAGCTTGGGCAACATGGTGAAATCCTGTCTCTACAAAAATTACAAAAATTAGTTGAGTGTGGTGGCATGCACCTGTAGCCTCAGCTTCTTGGGAGGCTGAGGTAGGAAGAATGTTTGAACCCAGGAGATCGAGGCTGCAGTGAGCAAGGGTCACGCCACTGCACTCCAGTCTGGGTGACATAGTTAGTTTGACCTTGGCTCAAAACAAAAACAAAAACAAAAGCAGAAACAGAAGGAAAAGCAAAAGCAAAACAAAACAACAACAAAAAACGTGTTCATTGTATTAAGCGGCACAGTAGCATCCTCAGAATAGCTGTATGTGTGTTAAACCATAGCAACAGCAAACAATAGTGGGCTTCAGTCCCCACCTATGATGCTGTGTTTTGGTTAACAGGTTAGTGTGCATTGTGGTTTTTTTTTTTTAGGTTAGAAGAAACACCAGAAGCAGTTGAGGGACCGAGAAGAGGGATGTCTTTATTCCTAGAAGGATAAGGAAGCTAGATGGCTTTTGCTAGATGATGGCTTTTTAAAGTGTTTCCAATTCCACCAGAGTCACCTGTCTGGTTAACAATGCTTTTTTTCCTTAGAATTGTCTCTTTGATTTTATAAACTGTCATGATTTCTTGTTCTTGTATGAATGCATACTGCTCTAGTCCTTTAATAAGCCCATCATCCGTCCTCACCATGCCATCTACAGGCACTTTTTCAGTGTTAACAATGTCACATGAGGTCAGGTGTAGAGTTTTCCACCTTTGACATTATGTTGGCTCTCAAAATTTTTCAGATATTGGAGGATTTCAGATTTTGTATTTTTAGATCAAGGATACTCAACCTGTAACACAAGCAATGTTTAGTTAATTGAACTAATCCAGTTTCTAAATGGAGAGTCATGCAAATAAAAATATTTTTTAAAATGGAAATGTTGATAGGTTATATTAGTATAGATTCTCCAGAGAAATGGAACCACTGGGAGATTTGGAAATTGGTTCATGTAGTCATAAAAGTTTTCATCATCTGCTTTTTCCAAGCTGGAGAATCAGGAAAGCCAATATAATTTAGTATGACTCCAAAGACCTGAGAACTGGGCTGGGCCTCCGGTGTAAGTCGAGATTTCAAAAGCTTGGGAACCAGGATCTCTGACATCTGGGGGCAGGATAAGATGGATGCACCAGCTAAAGAGGAGGGAGTAAATTTATGGTTCCTCCAACTTTTTGTCCTACAGGTGCCTCAGTGGAGTCTATGGTGCCTGCCTGCATTGGTGAGGGTGATCTTCTTTACAGTCTGCCAATTCAAATGCTAATCTCTTTTGGAGGCACCCTCCCAGATACACATAATGTTTTGTTAGCTATCTGGATATCGTTTACCCTTGTCAAATTGATATGTATATTAACTACCTGAAGTCTACTTCTTCTCAAATTGGCACCCAAATGCATTTCCTGAAACCATATCTAATTTCCAAATAAAGACAATAACAAGGCTATAATTCCACCTCTCATAACAGAACTGTCCTATATACAACTCCAAACACACTAACCCCTTTCCAGAAAGAGCAGGCAAAATCCTTGAATAATGTTTACTCTTCTTCTGATAGCAATACTTCTTATATTACATAATAAGGGAATATGAGAGGAAAGAGAGCAGAGATATTTCTTAATACATGTATATATACACACAAGCACATTTATAACAAAATAAAGAGGAAATACTCATGACAATTACAATCCCCTTTTCTATAACTAGTCCTATGGTCATAGCTGGTATTTATAACTACTTTCCAATAGCCAACTTGTTCTACCATTGCCTTCAGTAAGCACCTCAGCTTGTTGTAGTTCTTTACTCAAAGGGTCACCCAAACTTTCCTTAATGAAGAGCCTGGATCATTTGTAGTCTTTCCTGCATTGGGTTATTGTAGTTTTTTTTTATTGACCTTAGTTACAGGAAGGGTAAGTTACTATCAGATACCCTAAAGGATATCCTGAGTTTCAGATACACTCTTCCTTACCTCCATTGTGGAATAGTGGCTCGCTTTCCTCTTGGTGGATCAGATTAATCACCCAGCCATCATCGTAACTCCTTTCTTTTCCTGTGGACTCAGAGGCATGAGGAACCCTAAACGGACATGTGGTATCTTAACTTCCAGTTCAGTGGAATCATTGTTGTGTTTCCTGGAGGAAGTATTTCTTCTTTTGAAACTAAGACCTCTAGGAGAGCAGAGCCATGGGAACAGAAAGCAAAATTTTGCTAGTAGATTGCTTGAGGTAATAGTGAGTGGTGCCATTCCCATTTCCATCCCTTTATTTCTGGATTTTTGCTTATATAAATTAAAAAACTCAAGTAGTTTTTTTGGAGTATAGCACATTTCCTCATGGGTCACATTGTCTATCTTACATTTAGAAATCTTCTGGGACTTATTATGCTATTATACTTATTAATATGTTTTATTGTCAGACAAAATGTGTTGTTGCTGTTTGGAAAGACAAAGCCACTTTACATTGACTACTATATAACATTAAGATGAATACATGTATATCAAAGAAAATATTTTAAATAAAGATATTGAAAAGCAAGAAGATATTCAGGGGAAAAGCCTAGAAATTAGCTTTGTATTTGAGATGTATATGATTCTTTACTTACCTATGGAATAGGGACTCAATGCCACCTCCTGGGAAGTCAGTACGGGGCCGGGGGTGTGTGGGGGCGGGGGTGGTGGTGGTGGATAGGAAAGGGTGGAGAAGAGGAAGGTTAAAAAAAAAGGAGAGAGAATAGAAGATTCTGAGATTAAAAATATTAGAAGAAAAATACTAGAGAGGACTGACAAGCAGTGACCACTGAGACAGGTTCAGTGCTGTGAGTAGATATGCAACTCTGAAAGAAGGAGAATGGGAAGGAACTAAAGACGAAAGAGGAGATGGCAGGAGTGAAAATGAAGAAAATAGGACATTCTTTACTAAGGTTTGGTTATAAAAGGGATTGGAAAGCTGAAGGAGAAAATAGTTTCAAAGAAGTTTTAGTTTGGTTATTTTTAAAGGTGGAAGCTGCTAATGTCTTTATATGCTAATGGAATGATGAGAGAGAAAAATGATAGAGGAGAAAGAGGGGGCCATGTAGCAAGAAAGTCATGGTTTAGATGAAAGCAGACAGACTTTGCTGGCCATTCTTCCAAGTCACTGGGCCATGACTAGGATCGCGCGGGATCTTTGAGGCACCTTCTAGCTGTGATTCACGGTGCGTTAGGTAGTGTCATTCTAAGAGACAAAATGTCTCCTTAATAAAAATACTAACACCAAGAAGAGTGCAAGGCATTAGTCTTTTGTGGCAACATATTCATTATTTCTTATTCAAAATTTCCATTTTCTCCTTTCTGAAAAAAATACACCTTTGTTAGGTAACAAATGTATTTTCAGAATATTCTTAATTTAAAGCATTTGTATGTGTGTGTTATTGAGTACTTTAAGATTGTGGCTATAACAAACCATTACCTTAAGGGGTTTTATCATCAAAACTAGAGTGAATCTAAAGGAAAAAGGAAGAAGAAGAGGATATGTTACAAAAATCAGGTGTCTTTTTATATCAATGATCAAAGATTATGTTTTGACACTTTTGAAAATGAGTTGTTATTACTCATTCTTTCATAGTTGATATTTTTGCTCCATGAAATACCTGCTGTTTCTTAGATATAACACAAACATTTTTTCGACTATTTGAACATTATGAATCAAAGTGACTCATTTGGCCTAAAAACATCTAATTTAGTTTTGATTTTCCCCCCTCCATCTTCCAAAAGTCTGTAACTTTGATTTCTTTGTTTTAAATAATCTCATCTACATTTTCTGCTAATATCTTGAAAGTGAATCACATTCTCAATTTATTTGTTTTTTTTTAATATACTTTAGCTTTGAATTATATGTTATAATCTGACAAAACAGTTATGATAACCAAGTCTTAAAATTTGGATAAGAAAACATTCTCCAGCTTAATACTTAATATACCTGATGATGGAATGAATATCCGTTAGGTGAGGTCTGTGGAAATGGGTGGATAAGAAAGATCCTTGAATGGTAGTGGCTCTGAGAGTCAAAATATGTAAATATATAACTTCACATTGAAAAGCATGTTTTTGTGCACATTCCATGCCTTGAACAGTATTTTCTAGAGTTACAGAATGTTAGAGATAAAAGGGATCTTAAGGATTACTTATCTCCTTTAGTAGATAAGAAAACTGAGACCTAAGGGGTGAAGTGACTTTCACAAGATTACATATCTGGCTTAGGATGATTTTCCAGAAGGATGATGTTTTTACATAGAATGATGATTTTCATGTCAGCAAGGAAGGTGAAAACGACCCTCAAAAAGTTTTTAAATCACTCATAAACTACAACATAGAACAAAGCATCTGTGAGTGGGTCAAGTAGAGCTTCTTCTTTTTTTTTTTTAAGAATGGAAATGTTATTTTATTTCCCACTGAATCCCAAAGGAAGCCGTCATCGCGTTTTCAAGGGCCCACATTGTACATAAAAAAAATTATACAAAATATCTGGGAAGTGAGACCAACTGAGGGAATAGCCCTGTTATGTTCCTTGGGTAAAAATGTGGGTTGAAATAAATCTCATTTGTCATTAATTGATTTTTGTCAAAGATGCTGAGAACACAATGAGAAAGGATAGTTGTCAGTAAATGCTGGTGAGAAAACTGGATATCCACATGCAAAGAATGAATTAGACCCTTATCTCATAATACATTAAAAATAAGCTGAAACTGTTAAATGACTATAAGAAAACATAGGGAAAAATCTTCATGATGTTGGTCTGGGCAATTATTTTATGGATATGACCCTCAAAGCACAGCCAACAATACCAAACACAAGACAAAACCAAAGACAGGCAAGATTGCTGACTAGATCTGTTAGGAGAAACATCTGCCACCAAGGGACCTGGACACTAGGAAAGCTGGTGTGGACTCTGAGAAGATCTTCAGATGGAAGCCATTGAGGGTAGATGGAGGGAGGATGCAGGCTGCATTGAAGAGGGAGGAAGCTGGGAAGCCTGCATGGTGCTACCATACACTGGGACTCATTCCTAGCCATCAACAGCTCCTGGGGAGAGAGTCAGTTGAGCAGATTAGATGCGACACACTCTCACCATGGACCTCTGGCATCCTGGCGGCAGGAGACCTCATTGCCCCCATGGACACTGGAACTGACAGAGAGAACTTCTTAGAGAGGTAGGTAATGGGGCAATATTCCAGGCTGTACAGAGTCCAGAGGGTTTGCTGTGGGTATGTCTGCAGGTAGCAAAGCCAAGTTTACCTATCTCCGAAGGTTTCCCATGTTCCCTAGGAGACTCTAGCCTTAGGAGAACTGTCAGATCTAAACTGAGCAGGGTGATCTTGCCTATAAGATGGGACCAGTCTGACCTGAGCTTTAGCCTGGCCATAGCTGCTTGCAGTCCAGCCTCAGATTCCCAACCAGGGTCTATCCCGGCAGCCTGTATCATAGATTCTGCACTGGTGGACCACACCTGACCATCAGAGAGCTCCAGCAGAGCAGCCTCTGCTGAAATGTACAAGGTCACTTCCACCCACTCCCACCACAGCCTCCCCATGCCACTTTGCCTGTATGCACTTGCCCATGGGCTACTGTCTCTTCACTTTGCCGTGCACATGTGTGGGTGAGGGAAGACCTCAACTCTCCTTCCCTGCCAGTTTGTGAGTGTGTGTGCATCCCGCTGTGCCATTGCTGCTGGCGTGAGTGCATCCACCACCCTCCTGCTGCTGCACTGCCATTGCCAGTGTGATCACGCAGAGGGACACTGATGGCCCTGCTCTCTGCTTCATGCTGCCATCACTGCTGGCATGAATACACACATAGAAGCCACCAGCACTGTGTCCACTGGTGCCCTGCCCCTGTGCTGATACTGCTACTGGTGTGAATGCAAACACGGACCCCAGCAGACTCCTCCTGCCTTCCCCCAACTACCCCCTAGCATCCTCTGGATGGCCAATGCTGCTGCTGCCAAGGTTTGCATGCAGGCCAACAGCCCTGGGCCTGCTAGAGCTCCTTCTCAGGCTTTGCACCCTGCTGTGCTATCACTGCTGCTGGCATGGGAAGTGAGCACAGATCCTGCTGCCACAGTCCAACAAAGCCCTTTGGCTGGCACCACCCTTCAGAGTGTGGCCGGTGGTCCAGGAACTCTTTGACCCCTCTAGAGCAGCAGGTTTCTAACAACGAGGGGCTAGAGACAAAAGCTGGGTGCTTGATACCAGTCACCCAGAATTAGAGCGCATTGCCCAGAAATGCTGAGCTGAGCCTTGGACTCCTGAAAACTACCAGAAATGAAGCCAGTCAACTGAATGCACAATTAAATCCCTAAGGACATTAAAGAAAATAAAAGCAAAACAAACAAAAAACCATTCAAAGGACAGCAACTTCAAAGACCGAAGAAACATCATCCCATACATGTGACAAAGAACCAGCACAAGAACTCTGGCAACTCAAAAAGCCAGAGTGTCTTCCTACCTCCAAATGATCACCCTGGTTCCCAAGAAATGGTTTTTAACCAGGCTGAAATGACTGAAATGACAGAAATAAAATTCAGAATATGGGTAGGAATGAAGATCCTTGACATTCAGGAGAAAGTCAAAACCCAATCCAAGCATTCTAAGGAATACAATAAAATAATACAGAGATGAAAGATGAAACGGCCATTTTAAGAAGAAAGCAAACTGAGCTAATAGACCTGAAAATTTTACCTCAAAAATTTCTGAATAGATCACAAGTAGTAACAGCAGAATTGACCACGCTGGGGAAAGAACACCAGAGCTTAAAGATCAACTCTCCTAAATAATAAAAACTCCAACTCAGACAACGAAAGTAAAGAAAAAATAAAACATAGAATAAATAAGACCTCTGAGAAATGTGGGATTATGTAAATAGATCAGGTCTATGACTCATGGGCATCCCTGAAAGACAGGGAGAAAAAGCAAGCAACTTAGAAAACATATTTCAGTGTATCATCAATTAAAAATTTCCCAACCTCTCTAGAGACATAAACATTCAAATTCAGGGAATGCAGAGAACCCTGCAAAATACTACACAAGAAGACCATTTCCCAAACACATAGTCATCAGATTCTCTCAGGATGAAATGAAATGAAAACAACATAAGAGGCAGCTAAAGAGAAGGGGCAGGTCACCTACAAACGTAACCCCATCAGGCTAATGGGGACTTTCAGCAGAAACCCTACAAGCAGAAGAGATTGGAGGTCTATATTCAGCATTCTCAAAAAAATTTTATAATCAAGAATTTCATATCCAGCCAAACTAAGCTTCATAACTGAAGGAGAAATAAGATCATTTTCAGACAAGCAAGTGCTAAGAGGTTTTGTTACCACCAGAACTGTCTTAAAATAGATCCTGATGGGAGTGCTAAACATGGAAAGAAAAGACCATTGTCCACCCACTATCAATACAAAAACTCACTGAACTACACAGAACAGTAACACTATAGAGCTACCACACAAACCAGTCTGCATACTAACCATGTAACAACATGATGACAGAACCAAATCTGCACATATCAATACTAACCTTGAAAGTAAACAGGTGAAATGTCCTGTTAAAAGGCATAGAGTGACAAGTTGGATAAAGAAGTCTCAATGGTGTGCTGTCTTCAAGAAACCCATCTCATATGCAATGACTCCATAGGCTCAAAGTAGAGATGAATAAAAATCTATTGAGCAAATGGAAAACAGAAAAAAGGAGGTGTTGCTATTTTAGGTTCAGACAAAACAGACTGTAAACTAACACAATAAAAAAATACAAAGAAGGGTATTCCATGATAGCAAAGGGTTGAATTCAACAAGAAGACCTAACTATCCTAAATAACATATACAGCCAACACAGAAGCACCCAGATTCATAAATCAAGTTCCCAGAGACCTGTGAAGAGACTTAGATAAACACGCAATAATAATGGGAGATTTCAACAACCCACTGACAGCATTAGACTGTTATCACTCAGAAAATTAACAAAGATATTTGTGACTCAAACTCCATACATGGCTAAATAGATCTAATAGCAATCTATAGAACACTTTACCCCAAAACAACAGAATATACATTATTCTCATCTGCAAATGGAACATACTCTAAAACTAACCACCTAATTGGCTATAAAACAAACCTTAGCAAATTCCACAATCATACCAACCACACTCTTGGACCACAGTGCAACTAAAATAGAAATCAATACTAAGAAAATCACTCAATGCAGCATACTTACAAGGAAATTAAACAACTTGATCCTAAATGACTTTTGAATAAATAATGAAATTGAGATAGAAATCAAGAAACTCTTCACAACTAATGTAACAAAGATACAACACACCAGAATCTATGGGTCACAGCTAAGGAATTGTTAAGAGGGAAGTTTATAGCATTACATGTCCAAATGAAAAAGTTGGAAAGATGTGAAATTAACAACCTAATATCACAACTAGAAGAACTTGACAAACAAAAGCAAATCAATTCCAAAGCTAACAGAAGATAAGAAATAACCAAAATCAAAGCCAAACTGAAGGAAATTAAGGTGTGAAAAACATAACAAAAATCAGTGAATCCAGAAATTGTTTTTTTGTCAAGAAGAAACATTAGGAGAGATACTTAATGTAGATGACGCAAGGATGGATAGAGCAAACCACCATGGCATGCGTATACCTATGTAAAAACCCTGCACGATCTGCACGTGTACCCCAGAACTTAAAATATAATAAAGAAAAAGAATATCCAGCTGTTCCCAGCTCTATTTGATGAACAAACTGTCATTTCCCCCATTAAATTGTCTTTGCACCTTTGTTGAAAATCAACTGGCGATACCTGTATGGAGTTGTCATTGGACTCTCTGTCCTGTTCCATTGATCTGTTTACCTATTTTTATGCCAGTACCACATAGTAGCTTTACAGTAAGTGTTGAATGCAGGCAGTGTGAATCATCCAAAGTCTTTCTTTTTCAAATTTGTTATTTTTAGGTCTTTTGCATTTTCAAATATATTTACAAACAGCTTGTCAATTTCTATAAGAGAAATTGACTGGGATTATAAATGGGACTGCATGAAATACAGAGATCAATTTAAAAGAGTTTGACATCCTAACAATATTGATTCTTCAAACCCATCAGCATGATATATCTCTCCATTTATTTAGGCCTTCTTTAATTTCTTAAGCAATGTATTCTATTTTTCAGCCTAGAGATCTTAAACTGCTCTCATTTTACTTTTTCTGAGGGTTTGAAATTTTTTAATGTTATAAATAATAATGTGCTTCAAATTTTCTTTTTCCAGTTTTTCACTGCCAATATATAATTAGTTTTGTATGTTGCCTTTGTATGTCATAACCTTGCTTAATTTGCTAATTAGTTCTAGTAGTTCTTTCGTAGATTCCTTAGATTTTTTTTTATACTCAATTATGTTGTCTGAAGACAAGATTTTACTTCCTTTTTTCCCAATTTGTGTATTTTTTATTTCTTTTTCCTGCTTTATTGCACTGGCTAGAACCTTCAGTATGATGTTGAATAAAAGTGATGAGACTGGGAAAAAAAGAAAAAAAAACTAACAGGATAGACTACTAGAGAGATCAATAAGGAAAAAAAAGAGAGGTGATCCAAATAAACACAATCAGAAATTTCTGAGGTGATATTTGCATAATATAACATTAATCATTTTAAAGTGAATAATGTAATGGCATTTCATACATTTATATGTTGTGCAACTACACTAGCACATTTTCATCCCTCCAAAGTAAATCCCTTTGCTCTATTCTCTTCTCACAGCTCATGGGAACTGCCAATCTGAATTTTGTCTCTATGTATATGTTATAAATATTTTATTTTAAATTTGGGATACATGTGCAGGATGTGCAGGTTTGTTACATAGGTAAACGTACCATGGTGATTTGCTGCACCTATCAACCCATCACCTATGTATTAAGCCCAGCATGCATTAGCTATTTATCCTGATGTTCTCCCTCTCTCTGCTGGCAGCCCCAGTATGTATTATTTCCCTCCCTGTGTCCATGTGCTCTCATTGTTCAGCTCCCACTTATAAATGAAAATACGTGGTATTTGGTTTTCTGTTCCTGTATTAGTTTGCTGATGGTAATGTCTTCCAGCTCTGTCCGTGCAAAGGACATGATCTCATTACTTTTTATGGCTGCATAGTATTCCATGGGATATATGTACAAGTTTTTAAAATCTAGTATATCATTGATGGGTATTTAGGTTGATTCCATGTCTCACATTATATTTTTAAAGAATGAAACATTATTGGATAACAACTTAGATGGTTTAAGTGTTTGGGTTTCAGATGACTGATTTCAACTTTAGCATATCTATGTAATAGCATATGGTATAGTTTGGCTTTGTCCTTGCCAAAATCTCATCTCGAATTGTAAACCCCATGTGCTGATGGAGGGACCTGTAATCCCCACCTGTGGAGGAAAGGAGGTGATTGGATTATGGGGACGGTTTCCCACATGCTGCTCTCATGATGATGATTGAGTTCCCACAAGATCTGATGGGTTTATAAGATGTTCTTTGCTGGCATTCTCTCTTCTGCCATTTGTGAAGAAGGTGCCTGCTTCTCCTTTGCTTTCTGCTATAGTTGTAAGTGTCCTGAGTCCTCCTCAGCCATGCAAAACTGTGAGCCAATTAAACTTATTTCCTTCATAAATTACCCAGTCTCAGGTAGTTCTTTATAGCAGTGTGAAATTGGACTAATACACCATATATGAGTTCTGTAGCTCTTGTTGAGCTTATTGTCATGCTGTAGTTTCTTCTGCTGATCATGTATCAATAGGTCTTAATGGTAACCAGAAGCAATCATTAGCCAAATCAGCATACATATAAACACCACACTCTAGGCTCTAGGTGGTGGGATCATTGCAAGAGTAAACTATAGAAAATACTATTAATCAAAATCTAAAATGTTTATGACCATTTTCACATAACTGTTTATGGTTGTTACCCAAGAAAAGTGTCTTTGAAAGTCCCCTTTAGGAAGTATCTTTAAGGCTTTTGATAGAAACTTTGTTTAAAAAACATGGAAATTGAAGGGAGGAGAGAGAAGCCAGAAAGTAATTTCTATTTTATACATACATTCTTGTATTGCTGTGTATTTTCACTCAAGTATGTGTTAATTTGATAAGGGTAATAGTTGGGACACTTAAGATGTGAACTCATGTAAGAGAGGAAAATTACAGGACTAAGACATCTGTGCAGTAGAATTTCCTGCACCCTACTCTGTATCTTTATTTACTACTAAAATCTATGCTTATTGATCACCACCAGTTGTTTTTTATTGTATCTACTTATCATCCATTTAATTTTCTTTATGTTTGGTTCCATGAATCTTTGTCTTGGCAGTGAGATTGTTTGGTCCCTTCTCATGTCAGTTAAGAAGAAATCTCTGGCTTTAATTTCATTAAGTAGTCATATTCACCTCCTTGGCTCCATGCATTTTTCTCTGAACTCGCTATTGCTCATCCTTATCAAAATCCCATCACCGCTACCTTCCACTTAGCTCACTCATATCTCTAAGATAAATTGCTACCTATCATTCTTGAGAAGTGCCAACTTGGCTTTAAAAATCTGGCATATTTTGAGAGGCAGAGGAGAGAGAAATTCTAGAGTCCAGAAGTTCAAGACCAGCCTCTGTAACAAAGTGAGACCCTGTGTCTACCAAAAGAAAAAAATTAAAAGAAATTTAAAAAAAAATTTCTAGGCATGGTGATGTGCCTGCAGTCCCAACTACTCAGGAGGATGAGGCAGGAGAATTACTTAATACCTGGAGTTCAAGGTTACAGTGAGCCATGATTGTTTCACTACATGCAAGCCTAGGTGACCCCCCCCCCAAAAAAAACCTGTCTCTAAAAAATAAATAAATAAATTTAAAAAGTAACCTGGCATATCTATACCTTGGGTTTAAAACCAGTCAACGAAGTCCTAAGAAACTTGCTTCCTTTGACTTTCTACTTCTTATTTTGAAATTCTTCCTGAAGTGCCAATATGATAAACATATTCCTGAGGATATATGTCTTTCCTGAGACAGGTGCATAAAGTACATTCTTCTTCTTCATAGACTCTCCCTACTCTTCCCCTTCCTCCCACCAAATAGAGACACACAAGCAATCACATTTTAACAAGATATATACCAATGTGAATTTTAAAAAGTAGTGGACATACAAAACTGTTACAGTTTTAGTATCATGCAGTTTAAAATTCAAGGAAAGTCTATGCGTTCAGAAAATATTTGCAAAGTAGTGTTTGAAAAAGGCAAGATAAGTCAGCACCGGGAATCTTTAAGATTTAGAGTTTTATTTTATTTTTCAAATGGCAAAGACTCAACTAGTGGTAGTTGTGCTCCTGAAGAGTACTGCGACCTTGACTACATCATTTTACTTTCTTCCATAAGTTTATCTGGCTTTGTTACCTCCTGTATACTCCATGGCATGTTCATATGTCCCATCACACCTTCACTATTTCAGCATTGATAATGGAGGTTAGGTATGCATCTTAGCACTTTAAACTCTTCAGACTGAAAAGCTCCAAATAAAAATTGTCATTAAAAAAAATCTTGCAAATATCCTCAAGATGTCAAAAGTAGTAATGAAAATCACAAGTGATATTTGAATCTTCATAGACAAATGCAATAAAATACATCAAGAAATATTAAGTTGCATCCTTTGCAGTTCCATCCGTATTCTGTTTTTAGCTCTCAAGACAAAAATCCTTTGCTTAGCTTGTGTGCATACTAATTAGACAATTTTTTCAGATATTCACTTTTGGCACATAAAACTAATTAAGAACTAACCCCGTTAACAGGCTAACATCAAGGTGATGTTTTTCTAATACACTGTTTTATTTCTGAACTTGAATAGGGATATTTTGAGCAGTTTGATTATATACTAAGTAAAATATTTTATGCTTTTTAAAGGATTCCTGATAATGCATCCGTACTCTTTACCAGCAGCCCAGAATATAATTCTGATTTTATTTTTCAAAATGATCCTTTTCTTCCTTTATTAGAAAATGTCACTTCATCAATCCGTTAGCAATAAACTCCTGCTGTGGCTTGACCTCCCTCTGTAACTTTTGTGACTTTACAATTCATCCTTTAAGTGGAGCTGTCATTTTGGTATGATCCTTGGTTTAATCCTGTTAAACTCCTGCAAGCATCCCATTTTATATATGTTGAACACTTCGTTGAAATGTAAGACACTTTTACAGTCCATTTTTCATTTCCAAAGCTGCTGCTGTAGAGTAAATTCACCATTCACTCTTTCTGAAACTGTGCACTTTCCAAGGAGATTGACATGCCTAAAATTGTATCATCATTTTCTTCATTCATTTTAGCTGTCATTTCTTTATCTATTCTCATTCTACATGGTCCTCAGTGTGTCCTATAACTTACCTACATTTCTTAGAGAATCATAAAATTCACCCCAGCTTCTAATGGGCACAAATGAGATCCTCCTTTATGTGGAAGACAGATAGAACCTCATATCTGTAATTCATAGGCCTGGTTTTCATTCTGGCCCCATCATTTAACAGCTATAGGACTTGAGCAAATCACTTTAACTTCCTTTATTAGTTATTAGTATCATCTACTTCAAATAATCATGAATGATTCAATAAATCTGATAAGAAAAATACACAAAGGAATAGCCACCATTTGTTTTACTGCTAAGTTTGTTTGATAGAGGATTAGAGAACTAAAATGTATTGAGCCCTTAGCATGTACCAAGGCCTGCACTTGGAATTTTACAGTTATTCACAAATATCATTAAAGTTGCTTCAAAAAGGAATGTGACTTTGTCTTTGCTCATGTGTTATGTAGATCATGTTGTTATAAGTATAATATAGTGCATTCAATCTTTCAACCTCTGTTAAGTTTTAGTCTTCTCATCTGAAAATGAAGATAATAACATTACTTAATTTTAAGATTACTTTGAAGACTAACGAAAATATATGAAGATCTTGGTAATATATCTTACAGATGTATGCTTTAAAGAAAAGTTAGTTATCTGTATTTATTGTAGTCACAGTGGCAGTGGTGGTAGAGGTAGCAGGCAGAAATTTTTTAGCTTATGAACAATTTGTGTACTCTAAATGTTTCTAATATTTTTAATATTACATGCATATTGATGTGTATTTCATTTTGGAATTTTTTGTAAGGTGGTGGTGTACTTAGATATGCAGGAAGACCCACAAAACCCATTTAATCTGTAGCACAGCTGGACTGTTTTATCAATAGGACTATATGTTTCTCTCATTCTAATGTGTCAGTCATGTACATTCACAGATTTACCGTTTAAGATTTCAAATATTTTCAAGGGAACCATACTGAACTGATTTAGACAGAGAGTCTTAAATAATAAAAATGCTGGTTGGGTGCAGTGGCTCATGCCTATAATCCAAGCATTTCAGGAGGCCGAGGTGGTCAGATCACAAGGTCAGGAGTTCAAGACCAGCCTGGCCAATATGGTGAAACCTAGTCTCTACTAAAAATACGAAAATTAGCCGGGTGTGGTGGTGGGTGCCTGTAATCTCAGCTACTCAGGAAGCTGAGGCAGGAGAATTGCTTGAACCTAGGAGGTGGAAGTTGCAGTGAGTTAAGACAGCCTTTGCATTCCAGCCTGGACGACAGAGCGAGACTCCAAATAAAATAAATAAATAAATAAATTCTTTAATGGTATTCCCAAACTGATGATAACATAAAGCTATAACATTAAGCTATAGACCTTATAAATAATGAGTGTTTTTATTGTAACTTGTTGCCACAAGGAAGCAAATGTCAAATTCAACTGAAGATGGCATACCTCCACTATTAGTTCTAGAAACAAGGACCACACATCAATCCTTGAATTGGTCATCTCTGACTGAAATTGGAAATGAAAGGGAGATGTCTGTCTTGTTTATTTATTTTCAAATATCATTGAAAATATAGTTTTCTTGTCAGCCACAATTACAGTGTCTGAGTATTTTAAATATTTTATCTTCTATTTGATTGTTTTTATATTTTCATTATGGTCTTTATTTTAGGGTATTTATTTTTCAGTTAAAGTTTAGTTCAAGACAAGATGATTGATTTGTTTTTATTGAACCTTCTTAAATATCTTGTTAATTGCTAATAACCTCTATAATTTTACATGAATTACTTGGGAGGAAGCTGAGTTATAATTTATATTTTTGTTTAACTGAGAATTGCGACTGTTCTAGGAAGTCTTGGTATTTTGCATCTATATATGTGGTCACAGATAATAGAGAGATTTTATTATTTAATTCATTCTTTCTCAAAGTGTTCTACCCAGACACTTATAAAATGTGAGATAATTTTAGGTAGTGCATGAACTTCCCTTAAAATATGTGTTATCAAATGCAAACAGCACCTCAAACTCATTATGTCACAAATATCTTACTTAGATAATTGCAAAAAATTATTAGACTTAAAGTCAATTTAGATGAAATATTAAATATATGTTTATTTATAAACAAAAAAATATATAATTTTCCAATATAGTATGGGCTTTGGAAAACTTGCTGAAAAAATAAAATTTTGTAAACTGTTGGTAAAATCAAAGATTTTCAGGGAAAGCTGGCCTTGAACTTCCAGTTGAGGATGTGCCGAGCATGTTCGTCATGCAGCTCTCTGGGAAAGCATGTGTGATTGAAAGTCCAGTTGTGCCTAGGCTGGAAGAAACTAAATATGTACAATCCTTAGAATTTGTATTAGTAGGTATCAATATAAGAGAAAAATAAAGAGGAATGTTGTTAATATGATATTAATATGTAGCAAGTACACAAAAAAACTATAACAACAATAAGTTTCATGGCCAAATAAACTCAAGCAAGTTTCTTTGGTACAGGTTTTCTTAGTACCATTATGCTAATCACAGTGCAAATCACCAAGAAGCAGACCAAATATAAGCCATTTCCTAAACACATTTGATCATGAGGCCCTTCCCTTCAAAAATTCCTATTAATATTTCAGAAAAATAAAGAGTGTGAGGCTCTTTATTTTTGGTGACTGTCAAATAAATAATGTTTGAGAAAAACACATGTAGCTCATTTTCTTGAACTTCTTAATGGCAGGAACTAATTTTTATCTGTTTCTACATTTTGTATGCATGAACATAGCAACTGTCAAAAAAATATGGTATGAATGAATAAGTTCAATTATTCATCAGATTTAAGATATTAGAAAGGACAAGATGAGAAACTATTCTAATTGTGAATTAAATTGAGTTGCTCAAAAGAGAGACTTTTGATCTTATTTGTAATCTTCACCTTTATTAACTTTTTCTATCTTTTGCTCTGAATTCAGAAACAAGTGTCTCCATGTAGGTGACCCACAAGTTCCTGAAAGTCAAGCCCATTCTCACTTTTTGCGCTCTCTTCTTCTACTCTTAGTACACGTAGGATACTATACTGTGTGTTTGCCAAAGTTCTCAATGTATTATAGATGCAGGACAGGTGAGGCCCAAAATTGAAGCTTAGCCTAGGAGGGTTATTGGTTTAACCCAAAAAAGGAATTAAGGGGTAAGCCAGTGGTTTTGGACAGAAATCTTTTATTGAATGGTACTACTCCTTGGGGAGAGGGCTAACTCATAGGCAGTGTGCCCAGAGTGGGCAATGTTGGCAACTGTATTTATACTTACTTATATCCACTTTCAATTATTTGCAAATAAATGGGAAGATTAATGCAAATTGAGGGGTAGGTTTTTAGAACTTCTTTGAAAAGGGTTGGTAACCTCTGAGTCATTGCAATAGAAAGGGCTGATAACTTCCAGGTGGTTGCCATGGCATTTGTAAACTGTCCTGGCACTGGTGGGAGTGTTATGCCTATGAGCAATGAGGGCAGTGGGATCCTTTTTGTCACTGTCCTCTGGTTTCAGCTGATTTCTTCACTTTATACTGTCTGAACCAGAGCCTGTTTTGGGTACTAGGGTTGTGACCAGAATATAAGTCCTGCCATACTCCTCTCTCATTATTATATAATAGAATGAATGAATGAATAACCAACTTTAAAATATCCTGTATGGTCCAGCTTAGATTTTTCTTTGTCCTGAAAAATCATCCCCTGATATTGGCTGAAGGGGTACCCTTTTTATATATGTAATTCCATAGCATTATCCACTTATCTATTTATTGAACTAATGAAAAATTATAGCAATTATCAATGTAATTGACTCTTTCCATTGAAATTCTTTAAGAGTATACTTGTGCTGAATTTATCCCAGGCACATTATCTGGCTCATAGGAGGTGTCTAATAAATATTGATGAGTGAAGAATAATTAAAACTCTATAATAATTATTAAAAGAAAATCCATTTGACTTAAAGGCCATTGCCTGACAAATACAGTTGCCATAGTACTGGGTATGTAAATAAGACAAACAAAATGTAATATTCTAAGAATGTGACTTGGTCCACTTATGCAAACCATAGCATTATGGAAGTTACAGCAGTGGGAAGTAATTATTGATGCCCATTGAAAACAGGAACTTAATGGTATTGAGGCAAATATTTGGTGTTCACTAACTGTATGTGACATTTCTCTACATATTTCTTTGGTATCACATTATTTGACCTTGCTTTACATGCACATTACACAAGCATTACATTTATTTCTCATTAGAGTTGGAGATGGGTGATAGGGGAGGGGAAGGGGCTTATGACAGAATAGCCTGAGAAAGCACAGGTGACAATAGAGAGTTCAACAATGTCAACAGAACAAGTGAGACATCAGCATTTTAGTAAAGAGAACATAAAGTACATGAGATGCCCAGCAAGAGTATGAAGCAATCTTCAGCATCTCTCATTCACATTCTTTCTTACCTCAGGACTCCATGACCTGAGGTGCCAAGATTCCTTGGAACTGATTTGAAAGTAGAAAAAGGCTCTTGTCAAGTGAGCTGTGTCTCCTGTGCTTCGTGGTCCTGTTTGCAGACCTGAACAAATGTGCAGGAAGATTCAATTTACCTTAATTCATCCCAGTTTCATTATCAGGTGGGTTACTCCTGGCTCCAGAAAAGCAAGAAAGTGACAATTTGTGTAGCATAGTGTCTGTCCTCTGGAAACAACTTTCCCCTCTTGAATGCTACTTGATCAATAGAGAAATCTTACCATGTTGACAACAGAAGGGACATACATCTAACATCAGTTAATTCTAAACAAAAGAGCCATTCTCAGCTTAAAGTAAAACTTTTATCAAAATGAAAGATCTAGATTATGATATTAAGAAAATTAGATACCTAAGTAATAAGCAAGAAGAAATATGAGAAGTAAGAATAATCTCTAACTTGACTCTACCTGTAGCTGTATAATTGGCTCTATTATTTTTAATTCTAGCAATCAAGTGCTAATGGCTTTGCTAGGTTCTTGAATTAATACAAGAAAGACATAAAGATAATCTTTGCATTAAAAAGGTTTGTTTACTTGTTAGTGTCTTCTCTGCACTGGAGGTGTACAGCATTAAAAAATACCTTATATTCAAGAATTGGGGTTAGTTCTGTGTGGTGGAAGCATGAAAAGGGCTAGGAGGCGTGAGAAAAAGTATGGAATGGATTGTACTAAGTAGTGAAAAAAATCTTGAAATCCAACCAAAAATTCCCAGAGTGAGTTTCCCAGGATGCTAGCAGCCGTATCTGTTCCTCAAAAATGTGACCCATTGATATATCTGATTAGAAGAATCTGACTTGGTATCTTCCCCTTGAGAAGTTAAAATGTACATTAGCCTCTAATCAGATTTGAGAAGCCTTTCACTTAGAAACCAAATTACCTTGGTTTAATCCAGTGTTTTCTATATCTGTTTGATCAATGGAACTCTTTAGATGTAAAACCCAATGCTATCTCACACAAAGAGAAAATATTCTTGCAAACAGCACAGAGCCCCAAAAAGTCTTTAACAAAAATATGATATTATTCCAATCTCAACCATAAAGATAATGAACAGAGAAGAAAGAGATATATCTAAATTTAAAGAAGAGTATAGAGAAAAATGCATCAGAAGTAAATAACCTCCTAGAAATATGGGAATTCCCAAAATATTTCAAGAGGTGTATGCAGTTAGTAAGAATCTCTGCCTGCAGTGAGAAATAGTAGAGCTGGTGTTGGTATACTTGACTCTTTCCAGGTACTTGGGAACCTCTGTTCATTACTTCAATTTGGGTTAATATTTGGGTCAGATATCTCTTTTCTAGCCCATCCCACTCCTCACCACCCATACGTGGAATGCAGGCCCGAAAGAAATGGCTAGGAGCTTCCATTGCAAAGATGGAGACAAAAACTTGTTGATGGTCATTCCTAAAAATTATGAAAATTTCCAAATGTCAAACAAGTTTCAAGAGCAATACTACTTTTTTTTTTTGGTGATGGATATGTTTATTACTTTGATTTTAATAATCATTACATAAAATATACATAAATTATGAATATGTACCTTGAATGTTTATAATCTTTCTCTTTTTCTTCTGGGGTCTTTTAAAAATTATTATTTTTTATTATATTTTGAGTTTTGGGGTACATGTGCAGAACATACAGGTTTGTTACGTAGGTACACATGTGCCATGGTGATTTGCTACATCCAGCACTCCATCATCTACATTAGATATTTCTCCTAATGTTATCCCTCCCCTATCCTTCACTCCCCAACAGGCCCTAATGGATTCATACTACTTTGAATAGAAAAGAACTCCAAAGATTTGGACTTCAACTTAAGTTCAAAAGTTGGAAAAATGCTATATAATTCAAAATGAGTTAAATGATCACTTGTTTTAAATATCCAAGATAAATGTTGGTTGTTCCTCAAACTCTAACAAAGCATTAAGCAGAATTGATAGGGATGAAAATGGTTTTATTTATTGCAGGAGGTCATACTTTCTGTCTGTTTCATTGAGTCATGAAGAGGCCTTGGGCATGTATGATAATGAGGATTGTTCTAGGCAGAAAATGAAGGTAAAGTGCATTTCTGCTAATTCTTGCCATTCATCATCACATTTCTTGATCAGTTCATGTGACATCACACAGAAACATATAAGGAACCTTTTAAAATTTTTTATTATTTTCTAGTTTAAAAGCTGAGGATACTACTGTTACCACCCCATTCCCCAAATTCGTACATCTAAGGTTCTTATTACATATTATCTTCTAAAATAACAGTAATACTGTTAGCTGGGGTTTTTTCTGTTTTCAGTCACTCTGATAAGCACTTTTTAAAGGATTACTTTACATTATCTGACTTGACTCCCGCAGGAAACTTACGAGTGAAATCCAATTTTACCTCTAAAAGAAGAGAAAACTAAGGCTCATATGTTGAGTAACTTACTAAAATCATAGAGGTAGGCAGTGGCAGAGACAGGACTCAAATCACAGTGAAAGCTACTTTTATTTCACTTGGAGCTACTTTTACTTAGAAGACCATTTATGATCTAACAGTCTCTCGCTGCCCATTCTTTCTCTAATGTAATCACCTTCATTTCATTGCTAGATCACTCCTCTCCTGCCACCAAGGCCTCTTTACTCTTCCCCAAACATGGCAAGTATGCTCACTTGTGCCTTAGGGACTCTACATTTTTTGTTCTTCCTGAAATGCCTCCTCCCAAAAACATCTGTGTGATTCGCTCTTTCTAACCGTCTCCTGCTTATTTAAGTATCTGATTAAATGTCACATTGTCCCCACCTCCCACGTGTCTGTCTCCAAAAGTCCCTCTCCTCTTTCATCTGCTTACTGTTTGCCAATGTACGTAGTAACCATCTAATGTACTTGAGTTCTACTTACTTATTTTCTCACTAAACCTTCCCACTGTCAGTCTGTAAATTTTCTGAAGGTAAAATTGTCTGTTTTATTGACTACTGTACTCTGAGCTCTTACAACAGAATTTGGCAAATAGTACTAAATAAGTATTTGTTGAGTTAATTAAGAATTATTTTATCTTGCCTTTATTCTTTTTTTATTTTTTATTTTTTATTTTTTTTCCATTTATTTTATTGCATGTGTTGAACAATGAGAACACATGGACACAAGGAGGGGAGCACTACACACTGGGGTCAGTTGGGGGGAAATAGGGGAGGGACAGTGGAGGGTGGGAGTTGGGGAGAGATAGCAAGGGGAGAGATGCCAGATGTAGGTTATGGGGAGGAAGGCAGGAAATCACACTGCCACGTGTATACCTATGCCTTTATTCTTACATATTTGTTTCATTTTCCTATTTTTATATTTTTTAAATTTATTTTTTATCTCTAAAGCCTTACTAATGCAAGTAAGCAAATCAATCTCTAGGTGTTTTACTAACCAATAATCAGATGTTTACTAAACAACAATCTTACAGATACAAACTGTATGAGGCCTGAAAGAAAATATGCAAGGATGATAGAATATGGCTGATGTATTTCAATGGTGAGGAAATCACCTGTGGTCTCTACAAAACAAGCAAGAACCTGCTTTAGTTTTTTCTTTTTTTTTTTTTTTTTCCCTCTTTCTTTTAGGTTTATAATTTCAAATGTATTAGAAATGAGATGTGAAAAAGCAAAAAATTCACATTAACAAAGTAATTTGAAGACAGTGATTTTAAGTATTAATACAATTGAAAGAATATGAGTAGATGGGAAATATAAGTAAATGAATTTCCATGAGTTATGTTTAGAAGCAAATACAAAGAGACACAAAAGCCCAGTGCACATGTACCATATTGGCTCAAGACAAGTCAAATAAAAGTAATCTCTAATGTACTTTATGCCTCACATCAGCAGTGACTGGATTTCTCTATACATACAAAAATAGAAAAACATGCTTCTTTGGTATTAAAATGTACTGAATATCTAGAAATGATTTTTCTTATTACCATGAACTTCCTCTGCTATTACTTGTCAGGCGCTTCATGCTGTTCGTTTTATCTTTGGTTGAATCATTTCAATTTACCCTAAACAAGTACATTGTATATTTTTATTTCCTCTATTCCTGTTATTACCTACTTTATTTGGGGGTTTGTCATTCATAATCTAGAATACTGAGGGCTATTCATTATTCTTTCTTCCATTCTTTTCTTGACTTCTAGTCTAGCCTTGGGATATTGTGAGAACATATGCTTGTAAAGCTCAATATCTTCAAGGGTCCCACACTACCTATGGAACAAATCCAAAACTTCCAAGCAGAAGTTCTTAATGGCCTGGCCCTATCTGATTTCTCACTGTCTTCCACACGTTAAATACTCTGATTATTCTGTTCCAAGTGTTCTTTCCAAAAGAGGCTATGCAGCTTGTTCATATGATTTCCTTTTTTGAAACATTATTTGTCTACTCTTGAGTCTCTATAAATATTACTTATCTATTTTTTTATTTTTAGACCTAGCTTGAAAGAGGCTTCCTTTTTAATTTTTTTTTTTTGTATTTCTCTCAGAATCAGAAATAATAGCATATGTGTCTTTTTTCTTTGTAGATTCATATTCAGGGACCACATGTATTTCAGCTTTGTTTTCTTCACAATGTATAGAATTGTGCTTTATGTTCTGTTAGATCTCAATTTTTTGTCCCCATTATTTTTGCTGTGCAACACATACGCCAATATTTAGTAGCTTAAATCAACTCACTTATACTCACAGAATTTGAGGTCAGTAATCCAGGCAGGGCACAGGGTGAGCACATCTGTGTTTCATGATGTTTGGGTCTTCATCTGGGAGGGCTAAAGAGCTGTGGGTCTCATTCAATCATACGTGGATTCGGGTTGGTGTGACTCAAAGACAGACTACCAGCCAAAGCATCTCCATGTGACTTGACCTTTCCACAGCATGGTGGCTTCAGGGAAGTCAGACTTCTTATTGTGGTTCTAATCTCTAAGGGGAAGTGTTCAGCAAACATAGAGAAAGTCCCAGTATCCTTTGTAGCCCTTCTTAGAAACCACTGAGAATCACTTCTGCTCCTCTCTATGAGCAGAAGTACTGACAACTCTTCTAGATTCTAGGATGGGGCATGTAGATTCTGCCTTTTGTGGAAAATGGCAGGAGTATCAAAGATTTTTGGAGCGATGTTTTGAAATTCTATACTTGTGTTCTACATGTGGCTACTTTTAAGGTACAAAAACTGTGAAATAATCATGGACAAGCTCTTGTATTTCTGATAACAAATCAGATTTTTTTTTCTTCTATTGATGGCTGCTATTTCTGCAGTGCAACAAAAATAGAACAGCTTGGACTTGGGAGTAAGATAAGCCTGGGTTCAAATCTTGGCTGTGCAGTTCATCAGTATGTGCCATGGTACAAATTATTCAACATATCTAAGCCTCTGATTATTCAATTATACCCTGGAGATAACCATATCTCAAAGAATTGAGATGAGGATGAAATACAATCATACATGCAAAATAAAATGTGTGAAAACATAGTTAGCCCTAAATAAATACTAATATCCTTTGGCCTTTCTCCAACCAAATCAAGCCCACAGTTATCTTTACATAAACCTATCCAGAATAAAAATCTTCTAATAAGGAGACAATATTTTAATTTACTAAAATAGACAAGGAATTCATAGAGATGCCAGGCAAAGGTAAGAAAGATGTGACAAATCCTGGTTGGGTGACCTTAGTTTTATGGTCTGGAGTTTAATGGCTGGAGAACAGTCTCTGGAAAGGAGGGGTGAAGAGGTAAGCCCAGAGAGGTAGCTATGAGGATGATTTAAATTAAGATTTCTATTTTTCAATTATTTTTTCTTTTCCTACCTTTATCTCAATAGATAATAATTTCAATTCTGTACAACGGTAATTCTCTAGTCTTTTTTGTAAGTAACATGGCAGGGAGTCTCCTCAGTGACCATAATGCTGAACAGTTGAGTTTTCTCATTGTCCCCCTCTTAGATCCTTCACCTCACAACTCTGTGGGAAGAGCAGCTGCAGGGTGCACTGAATATTAATCTCAGATCAGCAGGCTGATCAGGGAAGGAATACACCATCTAGAGACACCCAGGAGGAAAATGACTCCAGTTAATGTGACAGCTTATGATTATTTATGTTATTTATTTCTTTTAAAGGGATTGATTGGTTCATTTGAAACTGGAAGCAAATAAAGTTAACCAGTAAGGGGAGAACTGAATAATGGTTCTGGAAGATGTATTTCAAGTGGTGCTATGAAGGTTTTTAATTATTCGGGGTTAGATCTATCATGGAGCACCCAGAGAGACCCTGTTTAACTCCCCACAGGAGGGAGATTGCCTTTTAATGGGATTACTCAGCAACATCACCAAAGTCACATTGGATACTCATTATGTTATATGCATATGATAATTATGATGTACCTGTATAGTATTCAGAAATATACATGGACAAATTTTATCTATATATGCATATATATATATATATATATATATGCTGATAGAATATGTGCTAAGATAATAAAAATGTTAATAGTGCTTAATCTGTGCCAGACTGTATTATTAGTCCATTTTAACACTGCTATAAAGAACTTCCCTGAGACTGGGTAATTTATAAAGGAAAGAGGCTTAATTAACCCACAGTTCTGTATGGCTGTGGAGACCTCAGAAAACTTACAATAGTGGTGGAAGGCAAAGGGAAAGCAGGCAACTTATTCACAAGGTGGCAGAAGAGAGAAGCATGAGAAGGATAAACTGTCAAACACATATAAAACCATCAGATCTCATGAGAACTCACTCACTTTCATGAGAACAGCATGAGGGAAACTGCCCCCATGATCCTGTCACCTCCATCCCTCTACACATGGGGATTACAATTCAAGATGAGATTTGAGTGGGGACACAGAGCCAAACCATATCACAGAGTTTATATATATTATTTAATTTTCACAATAACTGTAAGAGGTATATTCTGTTGTCATCCCTATTTTACAAAAATGAAACTGACACATGGAAAGATTAAGTAACTTGCTCATAATCACACAGATCACAAATGGCAGAACTGGGATTCAAACACAAGCAGTTTGGTTTTTAAAAACATGTGCATCTCTGCATATTTTATACACACACATGTATAGTTGGGTTATTTTATGACTAATAAATATATAACAATGTGGATGAGAGACACAGATAAAGTTAGATCTAAAAATACAGTTGTAGCTACTAGGATACATCCTTTCTGCTTCTGTGACCTTAGTGTTCTGTAGTGACTTAAAATAGGCATTTGAAATAGATCACTGGACCAGAATATTTTTAATAATATTTTATTGGTCATAAGACATTTAATATGTCCCATGAGTCAGGAAATGAACTAATTCAAGCTTGAAGCAAAGACAAAATAAAACACAGATTTTATAGTCTCTGAAATTGAAATATATGTGTGTATATGTATATTTTGTGTATATACATATATTGTATATATGTACATTAACCCACAGTTCTGTACTATTAACCCACATATGTATATAATGTATATATGTACGTTATTAACCCACATACATATATGTGTATATATGTGCATTATTAACTCATTGTATTATATGTATATATGTACATATGTGTATATGTATATACATGTGTGTAATGTACATAATATACACATTATATACATATATTTATTGTATTATACATATAACACCTCACATGGGTGAGGTGTTATATGTATATATTACATAATATACATATATACACATATATGTATGTGCATATGTGTATATATATATGAACTTCAATTTTCTTTCATTTTTCACGATTTATACCTCCACCAATAACTTTAGCATTATAAATTAAAATAATTTCTAATATTTATATATATTTGGCATTATGTCTTCTCATAGGGTTATAAAATGGTATGGTTAGTTATCCAGCATATCTACGTAGTCTGCATGAAGGCAATGATGCTAGACAGTCATTAGATCTCAAAATTCGAGCGTGACTATTAGGATATATCTTCTCTGCTTCTATGACCTTAGGGTCATAGAGGAAGTAAGCATGAAGATATCCCACTGGATTTATTCAGCTGCTATGCAGCTTATTTCTTTAAGATTATTAACATTGTAGTACAACAAGCATTGTATTTTAAAAAGGATTCCTTGCAATTGTTTGGCCTGAAGTGAGAAGCAGCTGTGTATTTGTCCTTCAACTCTTACCTATTATTGGCAGAAAGCTATTTATTGGGAATATCAAACACTGCAATCCTTATGTATCTATCACCAGCCCAGCATGCTAGAGAAAGACCTCAAGTGCTTGTTTTTGGAAGCTACAGCTAGTATGGGATTGATGAGTCCTGAGGAGACATGGGTGAGGTGTTAACAGCATCTGCTACAGATATTCTGAAGCAGACACTTTCCATTCCTGCACAATGCTCAGTCATCACAAAGAGTATTTGAAGTACATATTGGTCCTGCCTTTGGAGAAATGTCATCTTATTAACATCAACATCTTACATGCTTTCCCATGAATTAGCTAACTCAATTTTTAAGAGAATAGAGTTAATGACATGAAGTGTAAATTCTTTGTGTGTTACTCAAAAACAAGTAAGAAATGAAATATTAGAAGTCATATTACTTAAGCTGAGGGTACCCACACAACGCCTCTCTAAAGACTGAGGAATTTTCTTCAGTTAAGATTGTACCAGGGCTCCATCTTCTCAACCAGCAAGGTAGGATGGCCTCAATTCAACATCAAGGTCTTAATGCAAGGCTGTCTTCAGAAACTATAGTGTTACTTGGTGCAGAACATTCTCAAAAGCAACAATAGGAAACTTTGTTTCTCAGGAAAGTTTCATGTAAATAAAAATGTAACTAACATCTGGTGGAAGTTAATTAAGGATCTCTGATGTAAAGGCAATGAGGTGATATGGAAATTACACTGGGTCGAGGAGGCAGAAACCTGGTCCTAATGTAGTGTCTTCCATCAACCAGCTACGTGACACAGATTAAGTCACTTGTCCTCAGGAAACCTCAGGTTCCTAATTTATAATTAAAGCTCTTTGTGCTTAAAGTGTATTTTGAGACTCTGAGGAAGGAAGTGACATTACATTTAAGTAGTACATTGCTTTACAAATGTGGATGGTTATATGTATTTTGAGAGAACCAGGCACTTTGAGGCATTAGGTTAGAATACCTTGGGTAGTTAGACTTTTGTATGCTGGTTGAACCTCATAGAATGACACATGCCTAATCTCTCTCCCTCTCTGTCTCCCCTCTTTCTCTTTCCTCACCCCACTCTCTCTTTGCTTAACATTCCTGTTTCCTGATTCTATACCAGTGAAAGAGAACCACAATATTGCCTTCTCACTCACCTTTGGCCATCATATGACGTTTCTTCACGAAATATGATTACACATCCAATTAAAGCGAACATTTGGAGGAAAGAATAGCTGGAATACTCAGTAATTTTAAGTTATGCTGAAAAAATAATTATTCGAGTCTTTTCTTTTAGGTCAGTTTACTTAAAAGGAAATAATGTTTAATGTGCTCAGTTAAAGTCAGCCTGGCAATTTGCCTGCAAGCTATTGTCAGGCAGTAAATTACAGAAGTAGTTGATCATCACACATGCTCATCAGCTCACTAATACAGAGAAGCCAATGACAATTTAGGGAGAAAATAACCAAAAAACATATCACATTTATTCTATTCAGAACAAATCATTTTTTAACACTTATTTTTTTCCCCTAGTTAAGTTTCAATTTATCTGGGACTCTGTCAGGATGACAGAAACTCATTTAGAATCCATGAAGACAGCTGACAGAAAGTGCATTAAAAATTAGATTTTGAATTCGAAGAATGAAAGCTTTAAATCACTACAGTGAAGTCAGTGGGACAAGATTGATACCAGGTGCTATTTTGTTCATATTATTAACGAAATATTCCAGCCTTGAAGAGACCTTGTCACTACACAGCTTCTGTCTATGTAAATAAGAATGAAGTGAGAATATCTGTTGTCAATGATAGACAGCTATCCAGTGGCTCAAAGCAACAGGCTGGTTCATGCAAGGAGAATGCTAAAAGTTAGAAGAACCCTTAAAGGTCATATATGCCCAATTCCCCCATTATGTGTATGGGAGGACTGAAATTCCATAAGAGAAGGTTAGCAGGTATATTATACACACATGAACATTTTTTAATTAAAAAATTTTTATTATTACACTTTAAGCTCTGGGGTACATGTGCAGATCATGCAGGGCTGTTACATACGTATTCACGTACCATGGTGGTGTTTTGCTGCATCCATCACCCAATCATCTACGTTTATGTTAGGTATTTCTCTAATGTTATCCCTCCCCAATCCCCCCATTACCCTGCTATTCTTCCTGTAGCTCCCTGGTGTATACACATATAAACTTTTTAATTTAAATTGAGTGGTCTGGGTAAAGGATAAGCCACTCTCTTGACTGGGATTTTGGGTAAGTCATTAGACAACCCTGGGCATCATTGTAGAGAACATGCATTTGCTCTATGTTGTTTTTTTGAGTCTGTTCAGCATCCATTCCACCTTCCTTCAGCACCTCACTTTATTCTTTGGGAACTACCAAAATCTTGAATTGCCTGTGCTCTTGATGGGACTTTCAATTCAGATATCCTGCCCTCCTCTGGCACACAATATTAATTGTCACCACAAGCTAAGTCTACCAGTCTCTCCCCATAGAGAAATGAAGTCCTGAGCAAAGTGACACAAACATGGAAAAGGTTTAGAACTGATTTATTCTGGTATAATCATCCCCAAAGCATTATCCATTTGTCCTGTTTACCATACCTCCAAAATTTCAATGTCTGAATTTTGCAATGTTTGTTTCTATTTCCAATGTCTGATTCTTTATGTTCTCCTTCAGTTCTATGAGCTGCCTATTTACCTTCCACTGGCACCCATTTTTACGTTAATTGCAGTGGTCTCTGTTGCTTGCAACCAAAAATAAATCTGATATATTGTACATGTGAAACTGTAACTAATATATTGTACATGTAAAATGGGAATAATTATACTTCACTCATAAAGGTGGTATCAGTTTTCTTTAATATATAAAATAATGTATCTTAAAAGTACTCGCTTGGAGAAGAAAACTTAAGAGGAATCTAGTAAGTATTGTCTGCTTGGTTTTTAAGATGCTTCCTATGTATTCCCATCTTTATTCCTGGCTTCTGCTGGGATGCTTAATGGATCCATGAGTCACATGCTCAATCTCTTCAAAGAACCCTCTTGGTAATAGCATACACTCATTTTTTTGGTCTTTTTAAGACACAGGGTAATAGTTGTTTAATCACACCCTTGACTTTCTCTTCAGAGCACACTTTCCTAAGAATGAATCTTCTAGTTTTAGCTGCTTTTGAAACATGAATAGGCAGAGAATTTCCCAAATCATGCAATCCTGGGTTTTGTTTAATGGTCTTCCTCAATATATCTCCCTCCTCTTGTGTTTTATTATAAGCAGCAAAAAGAAATCTGGCCATACTTTCAACCTGTTGCCTAAAATGTTCAGAAAACACCCAAGTTATTTGCTTTCAAGTTCTGCTTTCCTAATAATTGTGGGGCAGAATTCAGATAGGCTTTCTGTCATTATATTATAAGCATCCCTCTCCTCCAGTTCCCAAAATCATGTTCCTTATTTTTTTCTGAGCCTTCAGCAGCAAAGCCTTTAATGTGCATATTTCTACCAACATTCTGTTGATGACAATATATATGTACTCTAAGATCATAGAGACTTTGTCTCCTATTCTCTTAACTTCTTCCTGAGCCCTCATCAACAGAGCCTATAAAACTCATTTTTCATCCAATAGTCTGCTTAAAGCAACATAGGCTTTTCCTCTAGTACCTCAAAATTCTCTGAGCCTTTACCTATTTCCCAATTCCAAGGCCATGGTCACGCTTTTAGGTATTCGTTACAAGATTTTTAAAGACATTTGTTATAGTTTCTAGGATTTTAAATATTTGTTACAGATTTTAGATATTTAGTTTTCAGGTACTAAAATCTGTATGTTTCTCATGGCTCCTGTAACAAATTATCACAAATGTGGAGGCTTAAACCAATTATTCTCTCACAGTTCTAGAGACCCAAAATCTGAAATTGGTATCGCTAAGCTGAAATCAGGGTGTCAGTATGGTTGTACTCCCTCTGGAACCTCTAAGTAATAATCTGAATCTTGCCTCTACCAGCTTCTGGTGGCTGCCAGCCTTTCTTGGCTTGTGGTCACATATGCCTAATCCCTTTCTCTACAGCTACATTTCCTTCTCCTTCTGTGTCAAACCACCTTCTCATAAAGACACATGTGGACTACACTGAAGGCACCTTTGGATTATCCAAGATAATCCCCCTATTCGAAGATTCTTAATGTGATCAAATCTGCAACAGCATTTTCTGCCATGTAGGGTAACATTCACAGCTCCAGGCAGTAGGATGTAGATACATTTTGGGGGTCATTATTCAATTTACCACGTGCTGGCCCTCTTTCTGGTTTTGCCTTTTCGAACTCTACACAAAATTATCTCTGTAACTGGCCTCAGTGTGACATTCTGGAAACCTTAAAATTTAGCTGACTAAAATAATTTCATGTAGGAAAATACATGACATTGAAATTTAAATGTTGTTCAAAGGGCTTTATTTACTCTTGTTAATAGTAACTTTTAAAATATAGAACCAGATGGTGATTCAACATGCACACATACAAATACAAAAACATCTGCCTGTTAGCATAATGTTAAATCTTCCACTTATAATTTTACAAAAATCAGTTGAGGACATGCATTAATCTATAGTAAATCTGGCAGGAGTTCTTCAATACATGATTTTATATGAAGATGAAAATGTTTATTTAGTTTGAAATGAACCGAACTAGTCTGTACAGAAGAAATGACATAGAATTTTACTATTCCATACAACTGAACATTATTATGCTCAAATACTATAAAGGATAAAGAAGCGAATTCCAGTATTTTCCAATTCTTTTCTTTCTAAATAGTTGATGTACATTCTTAACCTATTTTAGCTATTCAGTTGTTTTTCTCCTTTAATCCAGGTTTCTCTTCATCTCTTTTGATTCACAGTCTGTACATCCAAGTCTGTTGTCCCATAATTTTGAACATGAAGTGTATATGTTATGTTGTATTGCTGCTGTAAAAAATCATCACAAATGTAGTGGCTTTAAATGCTCATATTTACTCTCTTGCAGCTCTAGAGGAAATCTAAGTGGGTTAGCAGGGATGTGCTCTCTCTTTGTTCTCAAGACAGAATTCATCCTTTTGTCTTTTCTACCTCCCAGGGGCTTCCTGCATTTGTTGGTTTATGGCCCCAGCTTTCTTCCAGCAGCATCGCATCTTCCCACATTTGTCTTTCTTTGCCCAAAAAAATCACTATTTTCTGACTCTAACCCTCCCCTCTCTCTCTGTGATTACAATGGGCCCATGAGGATAATCCAGGTTAATCTCCCCATCCCAAGTTCCTTAAATCAATAACATCTGCAAAGTACCTTTTATCCTGTGTGATAACATATTCATTGGTTCTGAGACTAGGATGAAAACGTCTTTCTGGGTGGGGCACTATTCAGGCTATCACATGGAGCTTACCAAAACTCAAATCCATGTCTTTATTACTATTTGCAAAAAACTTTCAATATTTCCTATCACAAATGGTCAAAACTATATTGTTTGGTTTGTGTAATGGATAACTTTCAAGTGGAATCTGAGCAAAAGATGACACCTTTCATTTGGTAGAAGCGTAGGCTCCATAACTTTCCTAGGGTAAGATAATTAAACATTCATCTTGATTGCAATACATTTCTGACTTCCGTTTTAGTACTGCACAGTCCATAATGTGTGGACTATTTATGCCCTTTGGTGAGAGGCAGAGCAAAGAAAAGGAAGGCAGTACTTGTAGCAGAGGGACCTTCTTGTTCTGGTTAAGAAAAAATGAATAAGAAATTCAGAGTAAGATCAAGAGAGGTAACTCATCAACTGGCCTTCAACTAGGAAGGAGAAGATAGCCCTTTCTAGTGGAGTAGTGGAATGCACATGGTTCTGAGAGTTTGGAAAATAGAGCTCCCAGATATGCAATTGTTTTATCAAGCTGAGCATTGGTCAACTCACTTCACCTCTCTGGGTGAAGAGGTGAGCTCAGCTCATCAACCTCCAAAATCTTAACCAGCAGTAACTCTGAAGGATTAGCCTTGACATTTACTGACGTTGCCTCTCTTGCTTAATATTTTATACTAATGAAAATATTAGTTCGTAAGTACTGGGGAGAAATATATTTTAACAACTAACAGGATTGCTACTTTTGAGAAAGTGGTAGAGAGGGATTTATCAAAGTCATCTTGCTTATAACAATGAGAAATGTCAGCAGAGGAAAAAAGTGAATAAAACAGTTAAGTATTTTGTAATCTGAGGCTGCAAGATGCTGCCTGAATAGTGACTATTCATATAAAGGAAAAATTCTCTCCTCCAAATCCCATCAGACAACATTACATGTTCTGCACAGATTTTTACTGCTTACATTACTATATTTAATGGAAAGTACACAATTACTGAAAAATGCTGAGTGACATGGGGCTTACAGAAATGCGTTCTTTGGTGGCAATAAGAAATAAAAAGCAGTGCTTTCAACTGTGAGGGGAAATCTCTTTAATATTGCCAGGTTCTAGAGTGTCATTGCACAGTATTTTAAATAAACATTTATTTGTTTCATTTTATTTATTCCTCCATTTAATCAGTCAGCAAATATTTATTAAGTAGATATGCCACACACTAAATTGAATGTTAAACTGGAGATAATGAATTAGACATAAACCCTATCTTCTAGGAACTTACCGTCTATCTAGAATAAATAGGTATAGCCACAACTGAGGAAACAAGGTATAAGGTATTATTTGCCACGTGAACCATACAGAATTATAGATTGACTGTTCTCTGTAGTAAATGGCTAGAATTTGAATCCCAGCTCTACAATTCACCAGCTATATTACCTGAGTGAATTATTTAGATTATCTCTGTGCCCAGGGCTCAACAGTATTGAATAAGTTACATGTAAAGTACTTAAAATAATATCTGTCCCAAACTAGTCTTATGTTCTTGGAAATCAGAATAACAGTTATCTTTGGGGATGAAAGAAGGAATAATAACTTTTTTAATAAAAGGAGCAAGAGGAGATTTCTGAGGTTTTGACAATACTCTGTTTTTTGTTCTGGGTGCTAGTTACAGTGGTATGTTTTCTCTGGGAAAACTTAACAAGCTGTATGTTTGTTTATTTTTATATATTGTTTTTTAAATTAAAAAAAGTTTTGAAAAGCAGTGCCACCATCATGGTATGTTCAAAACAAATATTTATTATGCTCAAATCACTACTCTTAGAAACTCAAAGGGAAGCAGGGAAGGTTCTTGGCTTCACTCAGGAAGAAATTCAAGAACAAGCTGGTGGTGGAAGAAAACAGCTTCACTGAGGTGGACAGCAGTGTTAACAGCTCTGTGAGCTCCTGCAGAGCAAGGCTACTCCATAGGCACTCATATTTATACCCCCTTTTATGAACACGTTAATGAAGGGGCTGGTTATTCAGAAAAAACTAGAAAGTAGGTGGTAACTTCCATCTATTGCCATGGCAATGGCAAATTGTCATGGCACTGGTGAACATGTCTTATGAAAAGATACTTTCAGTTCCTCTTTCCAGTTTCTGCCAGTCTCCATTCTAGTCCCCAATCCAGTCCCACCTACCTCCTGCCTCAAAATGTGGGGAACAATCACTTCTGACTGAGGCAGTGATTTCAGGGAATAGGCCACTTGAACCAAATTCTTAAGATTAGTTGGGTTATGGGCATAAAAAAAATAGGTGGAGAACGTCTGTTTTTAAAAAGTATGCCATGTATTCAGGAAAGCATAATGATTCAGGCTGTGAACTGTGAAGTCAAGTCTCAGTCTGAATACCAGCCCTATTGTTACTGGAAAAGGGTCCTGCTCCAGACCTCAGGAGAGGGTTCTTGGATTTTATACAAGAAAAAATTTTGGGGGGAGTCCACAGAGTAAAGTGAAATAAAGTTCATTAAGAAAGTAAAGAAACAAAAGAATAGCAACTCCATAAGCAGAGCAGCCCTGAAGGCTGCCAGTTGGCTATTTTTATGGTTAATCATATGCTAAATAAGAGGTGGATTATCATGAGTTTTCCATGAAAGGGATGAGGATTTCCCAGTACTAAGGATTTGCCTTACTTTTAGACCATATACAGGTAACTTCTGAACATAGCCATGGCATTTGTATACTGTCATGGCACTGGTAGGAGTCATTTGTCATGCTAATGCATTATAATTAGGTATAAGACACTATAATTAGTGTGTAGCGAGGATGACCAGAGGTCACTTTGGTCACCATCTTGGTTTTGGGAGGTTTCTGCAGACTTCTTTACTGCATCCTGTTTTATCAGAGCAGATCTATATCTTATCCTGTGACTAAGAATGCCTGATGTGCTGGGAATGCAGCCCAGTAGGTCTCAGCCTCATTTTACGCAGCTCCCACTCAAAATGAGAGTCAGTCTGGTTCTAACACCTCTGACATTGTGGTTTAATGTGTTTTTATGAAAACTACTTAAACTTTTTGAAGCAGTTTTCTCATCTGTAAAGTGGGGATAAACGTCCCTACTTCGCTGGATTATTATGACATCTAGATGAAATAGTTTATACAGTGTCTTTGTCATAGAGATAAGAAAATTAGAAAAACTCAAGAAAAGTTGTGATGATGATGTAATACAATGACATCTGCCTGAGCTGATAAATGTAAGGTTTGTATTGGGTAGTGATAAATATCAGTTTCTCCTAAGGTAGTTTAATTCATGTAACCTATAGATCTTATTTTTTCATGAACTTTAAAGATATTAGATTATTAATTATTACCAACAGGCTTTAGAGGTATTGAAATGAAAAAAATATTGTGAGATTGTTGTATGTTCATTTTTTCAATTTTTATTTTATTTCTAACAATCATTAACATTATATTTTATGTTCTATTGTTATCTGGCACTATGTCTCTGAACCTCATTTTAATTAAATAAATATAGTAATTACTACTAATTTCTGATTTCCTTTGAAATTTAAAATATTAGAAAAAACATATACATATCTTGGTATGAAATTTTACTCAACATCTCAAGCCCAGAGTGCATTATTCATTACAAACAACAAAAAACTAATGGAAAAACAACTGGAATTTACTGAAGTTGAATTATCAGGACATATTTCACAAGAGAGCGTCTACCAGAACTATGGTATGATGATCAGAAACACTGCATCTGCCATTCTTGATCTGTGTAAAAATCAACATAAAGGACACTTCAGTTAATTCATTTGGTCATTCATTCACCCAACACTAGTCAGTGAATATCTGCCCACATTTGTGGCTCAGGCACTAGAGGTAACATGATATGGATTATAGGTATTTTCTCAGACTCTTCCAGCAAATACCTGTTCTTTGGAGGCACACTGACCTTCTTGTTATTCCAAGGTCTTCTCACATGTTTGTGTGATTGTCTCTACTTTGAATGCATTTTCTGTCTTTCCAATTAAACTTCTCCCTGTAGATCTCCCTTCCCTTCTGTTCAAATATACCTGGCATACATGCTTCTCCACACTGAGTGTGTGTGCTTCTTATTCTGTCTTGGCTCAACTCTCCCTCTATGTACTCAGATTCATGGTACAGACTTTTCTTTCCTGCCCCAATGCTCCGAAGTCTGATTCCAAGTGCTTCCCTCATTTCCCTACTCTTGCTTTATGGCATTTGTTTGGGCTAAGTCTACGGCACCCAGAAAAAATTATAAGTTGTGGCATGGAGGAGTCAGTGGGAGAAGAGGCCATTCCTTCATGTGCTTTACCTATTTTAAGCTTTGTTCCTGGCATGGATGTATCCTTCCATGACCCCTTTCCTGTTACACAACCTTTCCTCCACGGCTCCAGTTCACATTGTGCTCTAGTAACTCTCTATTTCTTCTTGTTCTTTTTGTAATATCTCTTTTGTTTTTATTTTTTATTAAATTTTAAGTTCTGGGATACATGTACAGAATGTGCAGGTTCATTACATAGATAAATGTGTGCTATTTTTGTTGGCTGCACCTATCAACCCATCACCCAGATATTAAGCCCCACATGCACTAACTATTTATGCTGATGTTCTTCCTCCCCCAAACCCACCAGCATGGGCCCCAGTGTGTGTTGCTCCCTTCCCTTTGTCTATGGGTTCTCATTGTTCAGCTCCCACTTATAAGTGAGAACATGCAGTGTTTGGTTTTCTGTTCCTGTATTAGTTTGCTAAAGATAATGGCTTCCAGCATTATCCATGTCCCCACAAAGGACATGACCTCATTCCTTTTTATGGCTGCATAATATTCCGTAGTATATAATAGCACATTTTCTTTATCCAGCCTGTCACTCACTGTTGGGCATTTGGGTTGATTTCATGTCTTTGCTACTGTGAATAGCGCTGCAAGTAGCATAGACATGCATGTATCTTTTTAATAGAATGATTTGTATTTCTTTGGATATATGAGCAGTTACGGGATTGCTGGGTCAAATGGTATTTCTGGTTCTAGGTCTTTGAGGAATTGGCATACTGTCTTCCACAGTGGTCAGACTAAGTTACATTTCCTCCAACAGTGTAAAACCATTCCTATTTCTCCCCAACCTTGCCAGCATCTGTTGTTTCTTGACTTTTTCATAATTGCCATTCAGCTTGGTGTGAGATGGTATGATACTGGGTTTTGATTTGTAAATTCTCTAATGGTCAGTGATGTTTAGCTTTTTTCATGCTTGTTGGCTGCATAAATGTCTTCTTGCTCTTTTTGTCTTAGGGATGATAATGCATTACTACTGTTGCTAGTCTTTGGGTGCCTTAGTATCCCTTAACTTGTTCACACACATGTATGTAGTTCCTTCACATGTGGTTTTTGGGTTGTATCTTCTTTTCTGCTGATGGTCTGATTCATATATTAGGTACAGTGTGTAACTTTGCTAAAGTTTTTAAGCAGATTATAATCTTTTTAAACAAACAGATTTTTCTTTACAAGGATCTTCTGATAAGTATTTCTACTCTTTTTTGAAAAGAACAGTACCAGTTTGCTGAGAATGGTGGTTTCCAGCTTCATCCATGTCCCTGCAAAGGATGCGAATGCATCCTTTTTTATAGCTGCATGGTATTCTATGGTGTATATTTGCAATATCCAGTCTATCATTTTCTTTATCCAGTCTATCATTGATAGGCGTTTGGGTTGGTTCCAAGCCTTTGCTATTGTAAACAGTGCGGCAATAAACATACGTGTGCATGTGTCTTTATGATAAAATGTTATAGTCCTTTGAGCATATGCCCAAAACTTCAAGTATATATAAAAAAAGAGCAGTACCTGTATGTAGTGGAATTAAATAAATGTTTTCTAAAATACATAAATACTGTTTATACCTATGTATATGTTTTTTCAACAAATTTTATATAACAGTTGAGGAGTTTAAAATCTACCAGATAATGTATAAATACTACAGGATGAACAGTAAGTGCTTTGTAGAAGATTCAATACAATACTATACTTAATACTATAACTATTAAAAGGAAACCAGAGTTATAATGAGACTTATTAGATTTGCTGTGATTGGATTTTGAAAATTTTTTTTAGGTATAATTGATGTCTTTGAAAGAGGTTGAGATTGGTAGTTTTAGTTCCCTACTTTTAGGGGAACCAAAAAATAATCTGATAGGCTCCACCAAAACAATTTTAGCAGAAAGGAAGTCTAAAGGGATTACAAATTAGATTTTAACAGAGAAGTGGTAGAGGGCTGATACATCCATTTTGGAAGTTAATGTCAGAGTTATAACTTTCATTTTCTTATTTGTATAGTTTGAAAAATAGGTCCTAAATAAAAGGCCCTTAACTGTGAACACATCTGCAAAATTTATTTTGTCATGTAAGGCAACATATTCCCAGATTTGTTGGATTAGGATTTGAACATCATTGGGAACCTGTTATTCTGTTTATCACAGAATTTCTTATATGTTATTTTCATTAGAATGATTGATCCCTCAGCTACAGTTACCAGAAATCCATTAAAAATTTTCATAACATGTCATATGTCAAATTTTGGAACTCCCCATACAGAAATTTAATGGAGGTGGTATTCATCCAACATTTACCAACTGCCAGAATGGGGCTGTGAAAAATACATAACAAAATAAAACAACAAAGTGGCAAGTAGAATTTATTTTAGTTGTCTTGTTTTATAGCTGAGAAAGTTAGAAAGTAGATGTGAAATGAGTTGTTCATGTTCACGTGTATAGTAAGTGTAAAGATAGGAATTTGAGAGTAAATTTGGTTTTAAATTTAGTGATGCTTGAAGGGTACCATATAATTTTAACTCCTACCATTTTATAGTAATTGATTTTATATGGTCAGCAGGGTTAAATAATATCTAAGTTCAGGAATACCTGTTTTATTATGTAGATTTAATATATTCAAGTTCAGTATCAGTTTAAATAGAAATTAGTAATATTAGTCAAAAGTTTACAAGTCAAATTGACATGCATTATGCAAGTGCATTTTAGGGATTTTTACATTTGCAAGACAAACATTGTCTACCCAAATCAATGTCTACTTACTATTTTGAGGCTTTGCTAGAAGAATCTAAAAATTAAAGACTGCAATGTCCTTTTCTGCAGACACTAAATATTACCAAAAATAAATGATTACAAACGTATCAAAGATTTCCAAGTGGTTTTAGAACGCTGCTTCTTGATAAGAATTTTAAATTGGCATTTTTTTCAGCCTCTGTTTAATACAGAGATGTTTTTGCACTAAATATGGTAAACATCCATTACACTCTATGCAAAGGACTGAGAACTCTTTCAAAGATAGTGCACAAAATATTACATTATTTTCTGTGTTTAGTCTTTAAAAAAACTATATTGCAATCACGATTTACCATGATCAGTCAATATGTAGTATTTGGAAAAGAACATTAGCTTGTTGAACCATAATTCAAAATAAGTCCCAATTTAATCTTATTTTAAAAACATTCTAGTTAATTGTAATTAATGTTTGACAGTTTGAAAGACATCTGTTATATTAACATAATGGTCTTATTGCACATGAAATGCTGCACATCAAAAACACAGCAGAGTTGAATGAGTATTTTGCAAGGAAAAGAAAATCCTTGATTAAAAAACATGTAGTTTTGTCTATTATTTGCTAAACAAATACGACTTTTTTCTCTTAAAACAATAATTAATAAAATATATTTATTTCTTTAGAAGGGAAATAAACTTCCTGCTGTTTTGTTACAAATTGATCATTCCGAAGACAGTTTGGCTCTATGTTTTATAGTTTGAATGTCATTGCTATACTTTGTAATTTCATGAATTTTCTCATTGCCAGCTGAGATTGTTAGAGGCCACTTAGATTCTTGGATTTTTCCATTCTATTTCAACAATATTCTAAATAAACAAATAAATGGATGAAACAAACTTCCTATACCAGATTTCAGAGATGATGCTAAACATCCTGTAGAGAAGCCTCTTCCCCTCTTTCAAGCTAAGATGTCAATAGTGCCATCCTTGACAAACCCTTTCTTAAATCTATAATAAAAATCAAAAAGAGGATCTGAAAACATCAATATATCGATGCAGTAAGGATAACGCTGATGTAAGAAATGTGGGGAGGCAAACTTTATAAATGCAAACAAATCTACAGTATTCTCCTAGTTAGTCTATAGATTTGTGTTATAAAAATTTGTTTTAAATGTAGCCTTATATCTCACCTTCTAAAGCAGAAAAACCTAGGAGTGACTATTTTGGCAAAGGATTTATTTCACTAGTGTTAATATTTTTCCCTATTTAAAAAAAGTTGGGAATCTGAAATAAAGACACTAATTCGGTGTATTAAAAATGATAATAGTAGGACAATAATTTTAAATTGGGACAATGTTAATACACGAAGGTAAACACTTACCATAGAGTTGGGCTGAATATTTTACTTAAGTTTAATCTTAGGAAACTTAAAGAGGAACTCTTGCTGAGATGCAAGACTTCCAGGGTCTATAAATTTAATATTACCTATAGTTGATCCTACATTATTTGAGTGTTATCTAACACAATGCCTGAAATGTGAAAGAGCTAATACACATGTGCTGTATTATTCAGTTTGCTGTAGACAGTGAGCAAAAGTGGTGTGAAAATTCTTGGTAAAACTACAAGCCACTATTTAGAGGCATGGCACAAAAATGCCACTTCTATGGTCATGCTTCTACCTTTCCCAGAAATTTCCTTTTCTACCTTCTGTGCTTGGCCACTTCCTATACATATCCATGTGTGCTTGGGCAAATATGCACAAAACAGTCTGATAGGTAAACAAATATCAAACTCTTAATTAGGCATAAGACATAGCTAACAGTTACTACATGCTAGGCACTCTTCTGGGTGCTTTACATATTTTGATTTTTTTATTTTTACAATACTATGTTATAAGTGCTTTAACCCTAGGGTGTAATATTTTCCATCTTTTAAACAGTGTCCATAAAACATTCCTCTAATACCCCCCAGAGTTGATAACTATGGGATGGTTCTACTTGCTTGGAATACTCCTTTGTAAATACTATGTGTTGAATTTTAGTTCTTCCAAGGATCAGACCAAAAGCCATATCTCATAAAAAAAAAAAAAACAATATTTCCCTATTCTCCCAGTTCTGGGAGCTCTTCTCTTTACTCTTAAATAAATTTTATGAGAAAGATACTCAATGTATCAGTTAACTTTATTTGTATAAAAATCCATCCCAAAAGTTCATTGCTTAAAATGGCAACCATATATTAGGTTTTGTTTCTGTAGTTTGGCAATTTGAGCTGGGCTCAGCTGGATGATCTTTTGGTCTTGGCTGGGTTTATTCATGCATCTGTGGCTCTGCTTTAGAGACTTGGCTGGCCGTTGAATGCAGTGATGGGGAAAACTGGGCCATATGACTCTTGCCATCCAGCAGGGTAGGCCAATTTGCAGTGACTAGACAAGTTTCTAAGAGTGAGTTGATGCACTGACTCTGAATGGGCACAGTGTTATCTGTGTTGCATTCTACTTGTCAAAACAAGTCATATGGACAGCAGAGATTCAAGGTGGTGGGAAACAAAGTCTGCCTCTTGGTGGGAGCAGCCACATAGTCACATTGCAAAGGGTCCATTATACAGATATGGTGAATAATTGTAGCCATAGTTGCAACAAATCTATTGAGTCCATTAACATGTTGGATAATCTCCTTGAATTTAAAGGACATTATTTTGGACAGAGTGCCTGGAACATATTAAAGGTTGAATATAAGTTTTATGTCAGTGAACGGTGATTTTAAATTGCATACTTTTCCTTTATTCTTGGTTAAAATGATTTAAAAAGGAATTCAAATCACAGCTTATTTCCTGGTCTGACTGTAATCTCTTTGGGTCTTAAACCAAGACTAGCCTGTTTCTAATAGTTAATAGAATGATTTCTCCTTCTCACATGGAGTATAATTTAGAGGTGAGACTCCACCAATGCATGATGTGCTTGGAGTTAATCTTCTTTAAAGGTTTCCACTTTTGTGGAGAAGTAACTAGCACTCACTATATATCAAAGTTGGAAGCACCTACTTTTGGTCAGTGGCACTTCTAGTAACTAATCCAAAGGATGTTTTGTCTTAAAGTTACCAAAGACATGTTTCAAATGATGTTCATAGTATTATTGTTTATATTATATACTTCCTCGTAGTTTAATGCTGAAGTGTATACTTCCCTTACATATAAGTGAGATCATACAGTATTTATCTTTGTGTGTTTGGCTTATTTCACTCAATGTAATGTTCTCTAGGTTGTGGCAAATAATGAGATTTCCTTTTTTTTCAAGACTGAAGTGTCTGTGAACATATACGTAGATCTCAATTTATTCATTCATCTGTCAATAGACACTTAAGTTGATTCCCTATATTGGCTATTGTGAATAATGCTGCAATAAACATAGGATTGCAGACATTGTGCTTGAGAAAATGATTTCATATCCTTTGGATATATACTCAGTAGTGGCATCACTGGATCCTATCCTTGTTCTATTTTTAATTTTTTTAAAAAAGCCCTGTAATGGCTGTACCAATTTACATTCTCACCAACAGTGTAAAAGGATTACTTTTTCTCTACATCCTCACCAGCACTTATATTTTGACATTTTGATAATAGCCATTCTAACAAGAGTGAGGTATTATCTCACTGTCATTTTGATTTACGTGTCCTGATTATTACTGATGTTGAGCACTTTTTCTTATACCTTGTGGTCATATGTATGTCTTCTTTTGAGAAACATCTATTCAGGTCCTTTGCTTATTTTTATATAGGGTTATATGTTTTTGTGTTTTTGAGTTGTATGAATAATTCCTTACATATTTTGGATATTAACTCCTTATTGAATATGTTTTACAAATATTTTCTCCCAATTTGTAGCTTGCCTTTTCATTTTGTTAATTATTTCCTTTGCTGTGTATACATTTTTAGTTTGATATAGTCCAAATTGTTTATGTTTGCTTTGTTGCCTGTTTTTGGTGTCATATCCAAAAAATATCATTGCCAAGATCTAGGTGAAAGGATCCTTCTCTTAAGTTTTTTATGTTTTCTCTTATGTTAGCTTCTAAAGAGTTTTATGGTTTCAGGTCTTACATTTAAGTCTTTGATCTATTTTGAGTAGCTTTTTATGTATAGTGTGATGTAAAAATCCAATATCATTCTTCTGCATGTGGAGATCCAGTTTTCTCAACACCATTTATTGAAAAGGTTATCTTTTCCTTATTGTGCATTCTTGCTGCCCTTGTGAATATGCCTAGATTCATTTCTGGGCTCTCTGTTCTGATGGTCTATGTGTCTGTATGCTGACATATTATTTTGATCACCATAACATTGTAATATAGTTTGTATGCTGACACATATTATTTTGATCACCATAACTTTGTAATATAGTTTGAAATAAAAAAGTATAATGCCTTCAGCTTTGTTAATCTCACTCAAGATTACTTTGGCTACTTGTGGTCTTTTGTGGTTCCATATTAATGTTATACTGTGCAATATTAGGTGACTTTGTACATACATACATATATATGTTTATATATGTGTGTATATATGTGTGTGTACATATATACATACATATATATGTATATATATGCATTTATATGTGTGTGTGTATATATACATATATATCCATATATATACACATATATATACACACACACATATATACACGCACATATATATACACACACATATACACGTGCATATATACATATATATGTATATATACACACACACACATACACACACACACAGTTTTTTGTCCATGTTTCCTGTCTCATTACTCCCATTGCCTTTGTTACAATATTTTGTTATAGTATTTGAGTGCTTTAGACCTTAGGAGCAGGCCTCAGGAAATAGAATCTCTCTCTCTCTCTCTCTCTCTCTGACCTTATCCTTCCCTTCTTTCACTTGCCCATAAGACTCTAATCTGATCGTGGGTCACAAGACTCTTATTCCAGAAAGTGTCCTGCTCATACTCTGGAAGAGGAACTGGTAAACAGAGAGACCAAGAAGAATCTGTACAGACAGGCCTTGCTGGGTTTAGATTGTAACCTTTTTGTCCAGTCACATTTTGACATGGTTGTTCGTGCTTCAATCATGGTCAACCAATGAACTCTCAAAAGAGACCCAAAGGACATGGTTCAGAGAGTTCTGGAAAGCTGAACACATGAATGTTTCTGGAAAATAGCATGCTCAGGGAGGACATGGAAGCATTGTGTCTCTTCCTCCATACCTCGCCCTACCCATGTCTTCATCTGTATCCTTTGCAAGAAATCGGTTAATACAAGTGTTTCCCTGAGTTCTTGGAGCCACTCCAGCAAATTAATTGAACCTAAAAAGGGAGTTGTGAGAACCTCAACTTGAAGCCAGTCTGTTAGAAGTTCCAGAGGCCCAGACTTGGCAACTGGTGTCAGGATGGGGCAGTGCAGGAAGTATGGGGAGTCCTGGGAACTTAGCCCTCAACTTGCGGAATCTGACACTATCTCTAGGCAGTTAGTGTTGGAATTGCATTGGAGAATACTCAGCTGGTATCCACTGCAGAACTGCTTGCTTGCTTGCTGGTGGGGAGAAATCCTCATGTATTTTGGGGTCACAGAAGTTTTCTTTGTTGATTGTTTTTATGTTGATAGGAGAGCAGAGGAAAAACATGGCTTGAAAGTTTTTCCAGAACAGGCTGTTTTTTTCCCCCATTTCTTTTAAAAATACCATTAGAACTTTGATAGAGATTGCATTTTATAAGTGTGGACATTTAACAAGATTAATTCTAATCCATAAATACTGCATGTCTTTCAATTTATTTTTTTCTTTTCCAGTTTCTTTCATCAATGTTTTATGGTTTTCAGTATAAAAGTCTTTCACATCCTTGGTTAAATGTATTCCTTAAATATTTTGTTACTTTTGACGTTATCGTAAATGTAATTGTTTTCTTGATTTCCTTTTAAATAGTTCACTGTTGATGTAAAAAAAAAGCTACCAATTTTTGTATGTTGATTTTATATCCTGCAACTTTACTGAATTTATTTCAATAGTTTTAAAAATGTCGTCTTTAGAGTTTTCTACATATATAATCATGATGCCTGCAAACACAGACTTTTTGGTTGTCCTTTATTACTTGGGTGTCCATTATTATTAGTTTTTATCTAATTTTCTGGCTGGGAATTCTAGTAGTATATTGAATGAAAGTCACAAGAGTGGGCATCCTTGCCTTCCACTGAATCTTAGAAAGAAAGATTTTAGTTTTACTTCATTGATTATGATGTGGATATGGACTTTTCACTAAGTGGCCTTTTGTGTGCGTATTTTGAAATATGTTCTTTCTATACCTATTTAGCTGAGAATTTTTATCATAAATGGATGTTGAATTTTATCAAACATTTTTCCCATATCATTGAGATTATAATATGGTTTTCATTTTTATTTTATTAATGTGATATATCATATTGATTGATTAGTGTATGTTAAACTAACTCTGCATCATAGGGGTAAATACTACTTGCTTAAAGTGCTTTCAACACTTCGAATACTTCATCTGATTCCCATCTAACCTTCAAGTTCTCTACTGAAATATTTTATGCTAGTCTAATGATACTCCCTTGTACAAAATTAGTCACTTTTCTGTTGCTGCTTTCAAAATTTTTTTGTGTTTAATTTTTGATAGTTTGATAATAAGGTGTCTCAGCATGGGTCTCTTTGGATTCATTTTATTTCTTGCGTTTTGGGCTTCCTGGATCTGTTTATTTCCATCCCCAGATTTGGGAAGTTTTCAATCATTAGTTCTTTGAAAAGCTTTCTGCTTCTTTTGGTTTCTTGTCTTCTTATAGAACTCTCATAATGTGTGTATTAGTCTAGTTTATAATGTCCCATAAGTCTCTTAAGTTGTCTTTATTCTTTATTTTTCTCTACTCCTTATTCTTCATTTTTATTTCTTTTTTGCTTCTCTGACTAGGTGATGTTTAATTCACTCAGCCTCTCTTTTGCTTAACTGAGTATGCTGCTGAACTCCTCTATTGCATTCTTAATTAAGTTGTACTATTCTTCAGCTTTGTTTTTTGCTTGATACTTTAAATAATTTTTTTCTATCTCTGTTGAAATTATTTATTCATTGCTCAGTTTGTTTATTCATTGCTCTTATGACCTTAGTGAGCGCCTTTATGACAGTTATTTTGATTCTGTTTTGGATAAATAACATACCTCCATTTCATTAGGGCTTTCTAGAGACTTATCTGTTTCTTTTGTTTGGAGTATGTTTTCCCATTTTTAAAGTTTACTTAATTATTTTTTTGGTTTCTATACACTAGATAAAATATCCATCTTTGCCCCTCTTCACAGACTGCCTTGCATAGAACATGAACCTCACCAATAAGCCCAGACAGAGATTCTGTTTGCCTTCCAAGCTTTGGTGCTTGTCCAAACCACTGCCTTTGTTCTTAGTGGCTCCCAGGAAACTAGAGTATGCCAAATTCCATGAATGCTTCAACACAGGTGAGACAGAAGACAGTTTCTTGCGTAGCAGTCAGAAAAGTTGAAGTGTGGCACAATTCCTTCTCTCATCAATGTGAAGCTAGGATTTGAAGTTTAACATCTGTTTTTAGCGAGCATGGAGAAGAAATGTGGCAAATGCCTGTATTCTCCTTCAGATTATATGCAATTTCAAACCATTGTTTTGCTTGCTGTCCACCATGGACCTAGCAAATGCTGGGTCCCATCAGCTCTCAGAAACAGGCAAGTTAGAGGTCAGTCCTTGGGTAGCAGCTAGAAAAGTTGAAGGGATTGATGTGTAGTCAGTTCCTTATAAGGAGAAGCTGCATTCTTGGTTTTATCAATAGAATGAGCTGAGGGGAGGAGCCAAGGGAATGGCTCACATTCTTATTCAATCTCTAGACCATAGGAAGTGTCCACATGCCCATTCACTTTCAAGGAAACTTGTGATTTCCTGCCCTGTTACTCCCAGAGACAGGTAAGTTAGAAGCCTGATCCTCTGGAAGCAGCTAGAAAAGTCAGAACATTAGATGTGCAGTCTAACCTCTTCCAGGGAGAGGCTGAGGGTTCAGCTTTATTGCCTGCTTGCTCTGTGATAAGCTAGGAGGAAAAGGCAATGAAAGTACTATGCATTTGTTTAAAGCCACCTCTTTTTTCTTTGTGGTCCATGGAGACTAGTAAATGCTAAACCTCATTCAGAGATAGGTGAATGAGTTTGGAGCCAGTCCCTTAGACAGAAGTCATAAAATTGTAGTGCCAGATGTGTAGCCTAAATAAACTCTTTGTTCCTCAGGGAGAAGCTGGGAGTTGGAGATTCTCTCCCAGTTGTATGGTGCTGTGCTGAGAATGAAATTTATGACCAAAATGTGTGTCTTATCCATTTTCTACCCATATCAATGTGGAATAATTTTCTCATTTATCAAGTGTGCAGGAGACTCTCAACTAGTTTCTGGATTTCTTTTACAGGTATTGACCCATGTGTACCTGTTTTTTCAGTGTATCTGTGGGTAGAGGGAGAGTCTAGAGCCTACTCTTCTGCCATCTTGCTAATATCACCCAGGATAATTTTTCAAACAACAATAATTATTATCCCAGGGAATAATGGCGGTGTTTGGATTCCTAAGTATGCGTTCTCTCAATGTCCCTCACATTGAAATTCTTCTGATTAATTTTAGTCTTAGTTTGTTACTTCTTTTCCTGTTCCTTTAAATTTCTTAATATCTTTTAGTGTGCTTAACTCAGATGCAGGAAAACAGCATGTTGCATGATGAGAGTGATGCCACCTTGAAGCAAAACTTCTATGATGACCACTGCCTGACCCTCACATAGGTGTTCTGCAGGAAGGCCTTTAAACAGTGCCTGTAGCATAGATAAAACCTCACAAAAATACTTCTCTAACCTACTCTATGTTCATGATCCTTGGGCAAGAAAGTCTGAAGGCATGATGAGCTTCATCTGTCTTATAAAAGCTTGTTACTTAAAGGCTATTTTCTAGATGGTGAGTACAGAGTATCCACTGTCTCGCACAGCATCACTCAAAGCATCATTTCTGCTCGTTAGTCCCTGTTAAATATTTATTTCTGAAAAACTGGATTTGTCAGCCTCTTTCTTTTGCTTCTCATCTCCCCAAGCCTTTGGGAATAGGTTTGCATGACATATAAGCTTACCCCAGAACACTCTGATAACTGATACTTTTAATTTGATACTAAAAGTATTTTGTAAACTAAGATATCAAATAGCAACCATTATCACAATTGTGGCACAACAGGAACACGTGGATTCTGAGTGAATATCCAAGAGACTCCCTTTTAGCAAAGAGTAGTTGACCTTACTGTGTGCCCTCTGCAATACAGATTTTAGAAATCCTGAGTTCTGTTTTTTTGTTTTTTTTTTGCTTTTGCCTGATACTCAGTTGTAGGAAAAGAATATTGAGCATGCTTCTAAGCCAGAAGATTTTTAGTGAGAGAATTTTTAACAGAAATAACATAAATGTGGCAATTCATAGGGCATTTAGGAGTCTCAACATTTGTAACTTTGAAGAGTACAGGAGAAAGAAAATGAAAGATCTTGAAATTTTAACATTTCAAAGCTGTTTTCCTTCATAAAGTAAATTTTTCATGTCTTAATATGTTGAAAAATTGATCTGACTAGTCATCTTCCATGCCTGGGTTGGATTTTTTTACAAGTGGTATTTCCCTAGCCAAATGGACTGTTTACTTATTTATAAAAAGGGTTATGGTGAGAAAGTTAAAAGATACTTTCTCATTCTTATCTATATGAAAAGAAAATAGATTGTTCCCTTAAGGACCTTCTCCAAATTGTCTATATTATACAACACACTTACTATTGATTGAGCCCCTGGTAAATGCCCATCATCGTGAGAAATATTTTTCTTGCATTAACTTGTTTGGATTTTTAAGTGATCCTTCGAGGAGAGTATAATAATCCTGATTTTATAAGTGAAGGTGCTGAGGCTCAGAGAATTTATGTTGTGCAGGTTACAATGAGACAGAATAATTAAATGTCCAGATAAGTGATTTTGAACCAATATTGATTTTCACAGGGGCACTTAGGAGACTTGATATTTATAATTGTGAAGAGCTGGTAGGGTCCAAAAAATTACTATGAACTGGCCTGAGTTATTTTAAATCACAGATATAGGGGCAGGACTTACTACCAAAGTGACCTTTACATGGCTACAGTACTTTTCTTGGAAACACAGTTCTAGTATTATAGACAGGATGGTTTGTCTGGATGTGAGAGACCCCAGGGAAGGAAGAGTATCAGTCCCTTGATCTATCTGAGAGTATCTCTGTTATGCTGGTACCTCATCTATGAAATACTTGGCTTGGTCTAGGATACTCTATACTGCCAAGTTCAACTCATTGTAGGGTGGAGCAAAGATGGACCTTGAAAAGACGGACAATTTGGAGTTTTACATCTTGTGAAGTGGTACACTGGATTTAATCCAGAGTCATTTATATCAGCCTACTCTAAATGGGAGGCCTGAGGGAGAAATGTGGCTAGGAGTGGAATTGAGAGTTGCATCAGTTTTTACATTTCCTTTTATAGACAGCTTAAATTAAGAAGAAAAGAATTGTGGGACAAGTGCAGTGGCTCATGCCTATAATCTCAGCGCTTTGGGAGGCCGAGATGGGTAGATCAAAAAGTCAGGAGTTCAAGACCAGCCTGGCCAACATGGTGAAACCCTGTCTCTACTAAAAATACAAAAATTAGCCTAGTATAGTGGTGGGCACCTATGATCCCAGCTATTTGGGAGGCTGAGGCAGGAGAATAGTTTGAAACCAGAAGGTGGAGGTTGCAGTGAGCTGCGATCATGCCACTGTACCCTAGCCTGGGCAAAAAGAGCAAAACTCTGTCTCAAAAAAAAAAAAAAAAAAAAAGAAAGGGAAAGAAAGAAAGAAAAAATGAATTGTGAAGTTTTGGATGGGATGAAAATTATGGAGATGGAGATGTGCCAGGTAAATGTGACACTAAGTTTAGAGTGAAATTCTATAAGAGAAAAGCTTCCATCTTTGGCACCCAATTAGAAAATATTAACACTAGGGGTGATGATCTTTTTTCCTGAACAGCATTGGTAGAAAGAAGATCAGTGCAGAGAAGGAAGGATAATTAATGAGAAAACTATCCAACCCCATTTCCTGACGAAGCAAGCCCACTTATTCAGAAATAATAGGTAGAATCAGCATAACTTAAAAAGATCAGTGACATAAAATCCGTGACTATTCAAGCTGTAGAATTTAGCCTTGGCAAATAAAGTCCCCCAAGATATCAAGAGAAGAACTGTCACCAGGGGATGCTGAGGAGAACTGACACTGTCAAGGAAAAATAAAATTCATTCAATTAAGCCAAAGTCATTTGAACGCCTTGGGACTGAACATTGTGATAGGCTGGGAAGACAATGATTGCAGGATGTAATCATTACCTTCAAAGCAAATTCAGTTTGATAAAAATGGGGTTCTAGGAACTGCACATAAAAGCCTCAGAGTTACATAACTTGCTCATTCTCATTCTCTCTTACTCATTCTCACTTGATTACAATTCCCAAGCAACAAGTGACAATGCATGGTAGCTTTTCTATTTTTAAGATGTTATAATTTACAGAAAAGATTACACACTTTTTTTCTTTTTTCTTTTATTTATTTTTTTTAATTTTTTTTCCCATTTATTTTATTGTATTTTAGGTTTTGGGGTACATGTGAAGAACATGCAAAATTGTTGCATAGGAACACACATGGCAGTGTGATTTGCTGCCTTCCTCCCCATCACCTACATCTGGCATTTCTCCCCCTGCTATCCCCCCCCAGCTCCCCACCCCCCACCGTTCCTCCCCTATTTCCCCCCAACTGACCCCAGTGTGTAGTGCTCCCCTCCCTTTGTCCATGTGCTCTCATCGTTCTTTTTTTCAACCTGGATGCCAGATTTTGTGGGGCTCTTGAGCCTCCTCCTGAGAAGAGATGTAAGTCATGAATGAACTCTGTGGGAAACAGCATTATGGAACAGAGATTTGGGTATAAAATAGCAGCAAAGATGCATATACTTACCTCTTCTGTTTGTTAGATCTTTTGTTTTACAAAAGCCTGTTTTTGAAATATTGAATATAAAAATGACTTGTGAACTTCTATGTACTACACAAACATAATGATTAGTCATACTTTATTATTTCTACAACAACTCACTTTTATGTGGGAAGCAGTGAGTGAGTCTTGATGCCCTCTGCTAACACTTTAAGGCCAAATATCTTCTTTATTTGGTTGTTGTAGGAGTAAGCAATAAAATATATTGCACACACCTCAGTTCCTCTGAAAATCTTTCATAATAAGGCCTTATTTATACCTTTGTTATAGTACTTAATAACTTAGTGTTTTTTGTAGGAGTTCCCAGACTATTCCAAAATGAGATGAATTCCTTAGGGAAGAAGTTGTGTCATTGACTCTGGATGTCACTTTTATGTACAATACATTTGCAAAAGATAAATTAACAAAGAAATTATTACAAGGGATATTGAAAAGAGAAAAATGAAGGAAGGAAGGAAGAAAGGAAAGAAGGAAAGGAAATGGCAGGTTACTGTTAGAAAAATTGGAAACAAGGAATAAACAACTCACACTTTCTCTGCTTATGAAACCACATGTTTTGTAGCATTAGTATCTCCTTTCTACTACTGGTAGGAGATGAGGCTTAGGGTGAAAGGTGCAGAAATTGATTAAAACCATGTGCTATGGGTAATGTTGCATGCACTAATATTACATGCTTCACTGCTTATCTGGTCATTCACTTTTTACACTTGTCCTCAGGGATCAAATAGATGAGACAGTTGATGCTATGATTTTGCGTGATCATAATTGTTTATTTGGAGGCAATGTTTGCCTTCTCTTAAGTTGATAGGCCATGCTGTCAAGAACAGTGTATTAAGTAGAACCTTGAATAGAGTAAATGTGGATTGAACATTGTGATAACAGATAAACATTCAACCTGGGATCATGCGGAGGAGAAGAGAATGTGAGTTGTGGTAATTAAAGGCCCAAAATGTTGATGATGTTTTCTAATGCAGGGATTGGTAGTTTCATGGTAACGAACAGATAATAAATATGGTGAGCTTTGAAAGTCATTCTCTGTTATCACTACTCAATTCTGCCATTATGGTATAAAAGCAGCCATAGACAATACATAAACAAATGATCATGGTTGTGTTCCCATAACACTTTATTTACAAAAACAGGTGGCCAGCCCACAGGCCATAGTAGACAGCAATATAATATCCATGTGCTGTTAGAATTATAGTGCCACATCACTGTTAGCCATCCAGTCTTTTTAAAAATTCTTCTGATATCTCACTACCATCTGGGTCAAGCTTTTCTAAATAAAGACATGTGTGTGTTTGCATGTGTGTGATGTGAAATTGTCAATTTTGTTATCTGTCTGGACTGTGACCATACATGAATTTAGTTCTGATCTTGGAAACAGCAGTGGAGAAGACAACTGTTTTCATATGAGATCCTCTCCCGTATTGGAAGATGGCTGCCATATTCTTTTATTTTTAAATAGTCCTTTAAATTTGGAACAGTTTTATACTTAAAAATATTGTACATGTAATACAGAGACTTTCTACATATTCTATATCCTTTTTGTCTATTATAACATTATATTAGAATAGTACACTTGTCACAATTAATGAACCGATATCAATACATTTTCATTAACTTAATTTCATACATTATTCAGATTTACTCATTTTTCCCCAGATGTCTCTCTTTTTCTTCAGGGATCTCATTCTGAATACCAAACAACATTGAATAGTCATGTTTTATCAGACTCCTCTTTCCTGTGACAATTTCTCAGACATTCCTTATTTATAATGACCTTGAAAATTTTGAGAATTACTGGTCATTTTATTTTGCAGAATGTCCTTCAATTGAGATTTGTCTGAAGCTTTTCTCATAATTAGGCTGGAGTTTTGGGTTTTCAAATGAAGACTATAGAAGTAAAATATCATTCTCATCACATCATATCAAGGGCACATACATTCAACATCCCTTATCACAGTTGATGTTAATATTAATCACCTGTAGATGTTGTGTTTGTCAGGTATCTTCACTGGAAAGTTATTCTTTTTTCTCCTATTCCACACTGTATTCTTTGGAAGACAATTGTTATGTGTAGCCATCACTTGAGTGAAGGTTATGCTCTGCTCTTTAAAGGTGAAGTGCCTTCACAAATTGCGATTCTTCTGCATGGGAGTTTTGTCTATCTCCCATTTACTGTCTAGTTATTCAATCATATCAGTTTAGACTTACAGACATTTATATTATATTTTGAATTATAATCCATAACTACTTATGTTGCTCAAATTTTTCCAGCGTTGGTCACTATGAGTTTTTTCAGTTTGCTTTTGACTCTCTCTCTCTCTCTCTCTCTCTCTCTCTCTGTGTGTGTGTGTGTGTGTGTGTGTGTGTGTGTGTGTGTATTTATAACTTCCTTACCTTCTGTATCTATAAGCTGTTCCAGGTTCATCTTGTATATTTCTTATCCCAGTCCTAAAATTAAACATTTCTCAGAAAAATCCTCATTCTTTTTATTAGAGAATGGTATTAAAAAACAAGTTACGGGTGTTAGATGTGCTCATTGCTACTGAGATGTTACAGCTTCTAGGACCTCTCTGCTGAGAAAGCAAGCAGCTATATGTGTATGCTAACTCATATACATGCACATATCTGTAAGTATTTCTGTACCTATAATAAGTTAAACATGACTTTATGCTGATGTCTCCAATTCTGACCCATTACTACATGAATCGCTCTTTTCATCTTCCATTACCTATCTGTGATATCCCTTTACAACAGTGAAAAAACTTTCTTCTACCCCTGCCATCCAGGTACTTAGTTGTTCAATTCCAGTATACAAGCATAGTGGTTTTAGAACCATTAACCTGTACACTTATGGGGAGCAACTTTATCAACTAGAATATAGTACTCCTGTACAGTTCCTTTTGCCTCTTGTCTTACAGACTTTATTCACATTTAAAGTTGCTTGTATCAGCAACTTATTCCACCTATCCCACCACCCACGTCAGTGAGGCTGTTTCATAAATCTGTAATGAATTGTTTTTTGTCACATTCTACATCGGATCTTGGGATTCTCCAGCCTCTTTGTCATTTCAGTGGCTTACAGAATAGTTTTGCTACCCTAAAAATGTTCGGTGTTTAATTCATTCAGCCCTCTCCCTTTCCCCACCCATTGTATTCCTGGCAACCACTGATCTCTTCATGATCTCTGTAGTTTTTGCATTTTCCAGAATGTCATATAACTACAATAGTACAGTATATAGCTTTTTCAGACTGACTTATTTTGCTTAGCAATATGTATTTAAGATTTATCTGTGTCTTTTCAGGGCTTGTACATTTGTTAAAATCTCTGAATAATATTCAGTTGTATGAATGCTCCACAGTTTATTTACCAATTTTTCCTTGATAGAACATCTTAATTGCTTCCATTTTTTATGATTATAAATAAAGCTGCTGTAAACTTTTGTGTGCCAATTTCTGTGTGGACATAAATTTTGAAATAAGTTGGGTAAATACCTAGCAGTATGACTGCTGAATTACATAATAAGACTTTGTATAGTTTTGTAAAAATCTGCCAAGCTGCCTTCCAAAGTGGCTGTACCATTTTTCATTCTTGTCAACAATGGATGAGAGGTTCCCTTCATTCACATTCTCACCAGTAATTGCTATTGTTAAGCTTTTGGATTTTAGCCATTCTAACAGGTGGTAAAGAGTGGTTTTGCATTTAAAACAAATTAATTCCCTAATGACAAGTGATTTTGAATATCTTTTCATATGCTTTCGTTTGCCACTGTATATCTTCTTTGGTGAGGTGTCTTAAATCTTTGTCTATATTTTAGTTATTTTATCATGAGTTTCTAGAGTTCATTGTCTACTTTGGATACAGAGTCTTCATTAGATATGTTCTTTGAAAATATTTTCTCCCTGTCTATGGCTTGTATTTCATTTCCTTAATAGAATCTTTTACAAATACTTTTTAAATCATAATGTTAATAATGCTCAATTTATGTTTTTTTCTATTATATATTGTATTATTGGTATCGTATTTAAATCTCTCCGTATTAAACCCAAGGTGATGTATATTTTCTCCTATGGTTTCTTTTAAAAGTTTTAGCGTTTTTCATTTTAAACTTAGATCTTATAATTCATTAAAATGAGTTTTTGTGCAAGTTTTAATGTCTGGCTCTAGGTTCATTACTATTATTTTGTACATCATTATTATTTAATCAAGTGTTCAGTGTTTCTGCATTATTATTTGTAAAGACTATCTCCTTTGAATTGCCTTTGCTCTTTCATCAAAGATACATTGACTATTTCTTGACTCTCTTTTCTGTTCCATTCTTCTTTATGTTTTTTCTTTAGTTCATACCATAACATGTTGTTTACTGTAGCTTTTAAATAGTTCTTTAAATTGGGTAGTGTAAATCTCCCAGCTCTGTTTTCCTTCAGTATTGTGTTGGCCATTCTAGGTCTTTCCTTTTTCCATATAAACTTTATAAAACAGTTTTCAGTATCTACAAAAGAGTATGCTTGGATTTTACTGGGGTTGCTTTGAACTTCTAGAGCATGTTGGGAAAAATTGACATTTTAACAAGATTGATTCCTCCAATTCTTGAATCTAGAATATCTATTTATTTCAGTCAACGTATTTATTAATTTAGATTTTTTGATATTCTTATCAAGATTTTTATAGTTTTCTCCATATATATCTTATATATATTTTGTTAGATTTATACCTAGCTATGCCATATTTTTGTGCTATTATAAATGGAAATTTTAAAATTCAAATTGCAATTGTTCATTACTGGTATATAGAAAACCAATTGACTTTTGTATACTAACCATATATCCTATCTCCTATACTTGCTCATTAGTTACAGAAGTTTTGTTGTTCTTGTTATTGTTTTTGATGATAATTTTTAAAGATATTCTAGATAGGTAATCATTTGTACAACATTATTATTTATTAGGGTATTCAGTACTTCTGCATTATTTCTTGTAAAGGCTATTGTTTCTCCTTTGAGTTGCCTTGACTCTTCTTTGCAGATGATAATCTGCAGATGATAATCTCCAAAGAAAGCTTTATTTCTTACCTTTTAGTCTGTATAGTTTTGTTTTCTTTCTTATTTTATTATACCAGATAGTAATTTAGTGCACTGTTAAGTAAGATAGTGGCAGAAAACATGTTGCCTTCTTTTCTACCTAAGCAAGAAAGCATCTGGTTTCTCAGCAATAAGTATAATGTTCACCGCAGAGTTTTTGTAGCTGTTCTTAACAAGTTGAGGAAGTTTCCCTGTGTTGTTAGTTTGCTGAGAGTCTTCCTTATGAATTAATACTGGACAGTGTCAAATTTTCTGCTTCCTTTAATATAATCATGTATTTATTTTTCTTCATTAGTCTGTTGCATTGGTTACGTTTATTAATTTTTAAATGTTAAAGCAAACTTGGATACTTGTACTAAATCCCAACTGGTTGTGGTATGATTATTCTTTTTACCCACTGTTGGATCAATTTGCAAATATTTTATTAAGGATTTTTGATCTGTATTCATGAGAGATATTAGTATTTAATTTACTTAGTTGTCATGTCTTTATCTGGTTTTGGTATTAGGGAAATGCTCACTTTAAAAGTTTTTCTTTTGTTTTTCTTATTGACAAAATTATGTATTTATGGTATATAACATGTTTTGAAATAGGTATGCATTGTAAAATGGCTAAATCAAGCTAATTAATACAATCATAATTTCACATATTTTTTATGAAAACACAAAATCTACATTTTTAGAAATTTTCAAATATATAATCAGTTGTTATTATAGTCATCATGTTGTACAATGGATCTCTTGAACTTATTCCTGTCCAACCAAAATTTTGTATCCTTTGACTAACATCTCAGTAATCTGCCTCCACTACCTCCCTAGTACTTGGTAACCACTGTTCTACTCTGCTTTTCTGAGTTAGGCTTTTTAAATTTCATATATAAGCAAGATCATAATATTTGTCTTGCTGCCCTTGGCTTATTTCACTTAGTGCAATGTCCTCCAGGTTTGTCCTATTGTCATAAATGACAGGATTTCTTTCATTTTAAGGCTGAATAATATTCTACTGTGTGTAAATTTCATATTTTCCTTATTCATCCATTGATGGACACTTATATTGATTCCATATCCTGGCTATTGTGAATAATGGTGCAATATATATGAGAGTGCAAACATTTCTTTGACATACTGATTTCATTTCACCTAGTTATGTACCCAGTAGTGGGGTTGCTGGATCATGCAACATTCCTATTTTTAATTTTTTGAGGAAACTTCATGCTGTTTCCCATAATGGTTGTACTAATTTACATTCCCACAAACAGTGTGCAAGGATTCTCTTTCTCTGCATCCTCTCCAACGCTTACTGATCATTTTGAATGTGTCAGAAAGTGTTCCTTCTGCTTTTCTTTTCTGGAAATGATTGAGGAGAGTTAGTACCACAGTTTTACTTGTTTCCTATAATTCTCTATGTAAACCAGTTGGGTCTTGTAATTTATTTTTGCAAAATTATTAATAACTGATTTAGATTGCCTTTCTTCTTGTGTGTGTTTTCATAGTTTGCGTCTTTCAAGGATTTGGTTCATTTCACTAAATTACTAAATTTGTGGGCATATAATTGCTTGTAGTGTTTTTTATTTTCATTTTAATGCTCATTGGGTCAGTAGAATAATTCTTTTAAATTTTCTGATATTTTATGTCTGATAATTTGTATTATTTCTGTTTTATTCTTGGTTAGAGGTTTATCCAATTTCATTAATCTTGTTAAAGAACCAGCTTTTGGTTAAGCAAATGTTTTCTATTGTTATCAGTTTTGTTAATTTCTGCTCTAATTTTTATTATTTTTCTTCTGCTTGCTTTATGCTTAGCTTGCTCTAATTTTACTAGTTTTTTAAGGTGGAAGCTTCTATTGATTTAAATTATTTTTCATTTTCTAATATATACTTTTCATGCTATATATTTCTCTCTAAGCATTGCCTTTTCTGTGTCCCATACATTTTGGTACATTATGTTTTTATTAGCATTTACTTCAGGAGTTTTAAAATTTCTCTTAAGACTTCTTTTTGACCACTGTTATTTAGAAGTGTGTTGGTTAATTTCCAAATACCTTGCGGGATATTGCAGCTATCTCTTGTTATTGAATTATCATTCAATGCCATTGTGGACTGAGAAAAGATAGCGTATGATTTCTATTATTTTATATTTGCTGAGATATGATTTGTGGCCTAAAATGTGGTCTGCCTTGGCGAATATTCCATGCAAGCTGAGAAGAATGTGTTGTTGGAAGAGATATTCTATAAGTATCAATTAGATCAAGTTGTTGGATAGTGCTTTTCAGGTGAAATATACTTTCGTTGATTTTTTTCTGACAGATGATTCTAGCAATTGCTGACAAGGGATGTTGCAATTTCCAACTGTAATAGATTTGTCCATTTTTTCTTTTGGTTTTATCTTTGTCTCTCACGTATTTTGATGTTTTGTTGTAATGCAGACGCATTTACAATTATTTTGTAATTTTGTAGAATTGATCACTTTATCATTATATAGGGTCCCTATTCATTACTTATAATCATCCTTCTTTTGAAGTCTGCTGTGTCTGAAACAGTTACTTGGCTTTCTTTCGGTTAGTATTAGTGTGGCTTATCTTTCTTGATTTATTTACTTTGAACTTATCAGAGTTTTTCCATTTAGAGAAAGTTTGTTGTAGACAGCCTAGAGTTGAAACTCTTTTTTTTTTTTTAAATCTAATCTCTGTCTTTTAATTGGTTCGTTTAGAGAATTAACATTTAAAGGGATTATTGAAATATTTGGATAAATATCAAATATATTTGTAACTATTTTCTATCCATTACATTGTTAAATTTTTTACTTTTCCTGCCTTTTCTTGTTTTAACTGAGCATTTTATGTGATTCTGTTAAGTCTCTTTGGTTGTTATATCACTATTCTTTCCAAAAATATAATGACGCCTTGGAGTTTATAATATGCATTTTCAACAAGTGTCTAACCTGTATCATTTTTCTTCTGCCTGAAGAAAATCATTTAGCATTTCTTGCAAGGCTGGTCTCTGATAAAGAATTCCTTAATTTTTTCTTTTTTTTGTCTGAGGCATTCTTCATTTTTTCTTCACTTTTGAAGCACAATTTTCCTGGATGTAGAATTCTGGATTAGTATTTTAATTTTCTTTCAACACTTCAAATACTTCACTCTACTCTCTTCTTGACTGCGTGATTTCTGGCAAGAGGTCTACTGTAATACTTATTTTTGTTCTCTTAAAGGTAACTTGTCTCCCCCGCCTCCACCAACTGATTTATTTCAAGATTATCTCTCTGTGTTTGGTTTTGTGGATTTAAATATGGCATCCCTAAAGGTAGGCTTTCTTTTGTTGGGGGAGAGAACATTATTTTATTTGGTGCTTTCTTAACATTTTAGTCTGTAATTTAGTGTCATTGATTTTGAAGAGTTCTTGTCCATTATTATTTCAAATACTTCTTCCACTCAATTTTTTATTTCCTCACCTTCAAGTATTCCAATTATGCATATATTACAGCTTCTGAAATTATCCTATAGTTCTTGAATAGTGCTGTACTTTTTATTCATTTTTCTTTTTGCATTTCTGTTTATGATATTTCCATTAACCGATGTTTAAACTTGCTAATTTTTTCTTTGGCCATTTTTAATTATTAATGAGTTCAACAAAGGCACTCTTGATTTTTTTTACAGTGTTTTTTGATTTCTATCATTTCCTTTTGATTCTTTATTAGAGTTTTTCCTCTCGTTTATATTACCTGTTTGTTCTGGCAACTTACCTATTTTTCCTATTAAATCCTTTAATATATAAATCAAAGTTATTGAAATTCTGTGTCTGATAATTCCATCTATGTCCTATCTAAGTTTTGTTCTGATATTCTCTTTGTTTCTTCAGACTGTGTTTTTTTGGTCTTTGTTGTGCTTTGTAATTTTTTATGTTTAAAGCTGGATGTGTTATGTTGGGTAATATAGAACTGGAGAACATAGACCTCAAGTGTTAGGATTTTGTTAATCTGGCTAGGAGTTGGCCTTCGTTTAATGTTTGCTGGTGCTGTACAGTTCAGAGACTTTAACTTTCTTTAGTATCATTGTTTTTGTCTCTCTCTTTGACTTTAAATTTCCCCCAATTCTCCTCTGAGGGGCCTGGTTTTTGCAGCTCCTTTAACTGTTATCCACTGTTGGTATGGTGGTAAGATTTGGAGGAGGGAAGTTTTATATAATCTTTTAATTAAACCTAAGTCTTTTAGAGGGTCTATTTTTCTTACCTACAACCTTCACAGATGTTTCTTCTTATATAGCCCCCTCTACTCTTTTCAGTTAATATAGAAAGACTCTGTATGGCTGCATGGAGAGGAATTCCTTTTTCCCATGTATCTAGGACAGGCTCTGATACATTATTTATGCCTGTAGAGTTATGGATAAAATTTTTGGCATAGTCACGATTATTATTTATTTCTCCTCCTACCAGAGCTATGTGAGAATCTTTCTTATATCTTTACCAAGAGCACTTGGTAATGTTCCTGAACATAAAGCCCATAAAAACGTGGGGCCTTTCCAAACCAGTCCACCACTTACCTCTAGCAGTTGATCAAAATTGCCCTTTTAAATGTTTCTACTTCTTTATGGCTTCGGCAGCTTCTGCTTCAGGTAAGCAGATACTGGCTTGATTCTCTGTATCTGGCCATTTCCCCAGGTTTCAGAGTGTTGGTTTGTCCTGCTAACTCTATTCACAAATAGCTGCAAAAAAGATTATGGTTTTTCAATTTGCCCAGCATTTTCTTGTTGTAAAGATTGGGCTGATGACTCTCAAGCTCTTCCAGCTAAAATTGGAAGTTCTGTCATATGCTTTAGAGGGTTTCCTTTTTCTTTGTCTGGTTAAATGCCAGCTCTTTCAAATGTTTTTTATAGTTTATGATTTGCAGTTCCTTTGAAGACATTTGAAGGTTGGCCAAGAACAAAATTAATCTCTTTATTTGGGATGAACCCAACTGGCATATAATATTCCAGGTGTAGTCTAAGTAATATAGAGAACGATCATTTCATTTATTAATGGCCTGAAAAAGCTTTTTTAGAAGGCTTAGTATTTTGTATTCATTTTCCTCAGTGTTGACTATAGTAGTGGAAATATTATGGACACTTCATAGATTCTGTTTCTGGATTATTTTATGGAACATTCTGTTTTTAAAGAATTCTTGTAAGTGTGTAGAAAGATCATGAGCTACTTTATTAATTTTTTTGTGTGTATGTGTGGGATTAAAGATTAGGTAATTCTTATACATTTTGTGAAGAAATTAAAGTTTTGTTCAACAATTTGCAGAGCATTTTATAATATCAGTAAAAAAGCATTTACTATATACATAGTTTTTAAAATCATATCAACTTTCTAGTCTATAGAGCAGATTTTCTGTAAATTAGAATGCAATCACATTTTCAACCTACCTTATGGGATTGTTGAAGGATTCAATTTAATTTTTGAAAATATCTGGTAGAATGATTTGTAAATAGTAAGAGAAAATCAAATTATAGCTTGCTCACTCTCATTTTATTGGTGAGAAATTTGTAGTGCTGAGAAACTAATCCCATTCCTATAGCCATGCAATTAGTAGACAGATGACTAAACTCAACCTTTTATTGAATTCTGGTCTTTTCCCACCTAGATCAGATACTTTACAAAACACTACTAATATTTTGGGATATCTTTACTCTTCATCTGATTGAAAAACTACTGAATAAACACCAACAACTCCAAGGTTTTGATTCTGTTTGATGTATGCATGAATCCCATTTACAGCAAAATTTTCTAGAAACGTAAGCTGGACCAAGTTTCCTAAAACCCAGGAGGAATGAGTCCTTCCACATTCCCAAGAGTCTGGCTGAGCTCACAGCAGGAAAGGACATTTTGAGCCTCAGCCCCACAACAGCGTGGCCCTTAATTAAATGATGCAGTAACATATGGGAATTAGCAAAGAGATTAAGAAACTAATAGAGCAGAACACAGTAATGTTGATGTAAATGGAGGGGAACTCCATGTTGGCAAATTAAAAAAAGAGAGAGAGAGAGAGGATAACCCATGACGAAGTACAGAATCATAGAAAAAGATCTAAGCATTGAGGGGGAAACTCTAAGGCCATTTAGCCCTAATCAGATTCTACATTCCAATTACTGAGGACTTTTAGCAGGAAGGTTGACCAAATGCTTTTTGAAAACTCAAGGGAATGGAAAGACACAACAAGAGGCAACTTATTTCCTTGCATCATTCATTTTTAGTCTGCCATGTTCTCATTACTCTGTTCAACAGATATCTATTGAAGCTTATCATGTGCCCCTGCTGTCCTAAGCATAAAATTTATGGGAAATAAGATAGACATGGTTCCTGACCTCATGAAGAACACATTCGTGCCTGTGACAAAGAATTTCTTATATTAAGCCATAATGTGTTCCTAATTGTTCCTCATCACTTTTTTCTTTTAATTCTGTAAGATTGTATAATTTCTTACGATGTGACATCGTGTCAAATAATCATGATAGCTATTGTGTTCTAGAATATCTTCTACCTTATTGGCTAAATGTTCCCATTTTCTTGAACGTCAGATTATATATTTTTGGATTTATAACAAAAGTATTACGTTATCTAGATAATGTCAGAAAGAGTAAAAGAGAAAGGATCTATCTTTATTGTATTTCTACCATGTGCCAGACCCGTGGATTGTCTTGTACATCCAAAATGTGAGGCTCTAGAGTATATAGACCTATTCACTACTGTAACCCAATGCCACAAGTGGCATCAGGAATATACTATGCACTCGGAATATATATGAAGAACAAAAATACTCGATCTTTGTGTCCCTTTTTAAAATGAGGAAATTCGTCAGGTATATGAGAAGTAGTATTCCAGCATAGGTTGACAGACCCCACATAGAACCTAGTATAATCAAAGTACTGCTACTATGGCCCTCACTACCACTACTAATAACAAGAATTATTATTTAATAGGTCATAAAGATGGGAAGTGATATAACTAGATCTAGGTGTTCAAACAATGTCTTCAGAGATGTATTTTCTTTCTATCTTGCAGCGTAGCTTGATTTATGCCAACTTACTGTTTTCGTTTCTAAAAGCAACATCTTCTCTAAGTGCCAAAGGAGACCACAAAGAGCTCTAGGCTTACTATACATACCTGCTATGAGTCACTGTTTTGGCACAATGTGTAACTTTGAACAATGCTGTGAACAGATGCATTCATGAAAAAATGTTGCAGATTAAGTTTTACATTTAAAAATTATTTTTGTTGGAAAGGAGACACATTTCATGGAACATGTAAGTTATTTAGTTGTAGCAGAACTGTTGAATAATCAAAATATTCCAAATAATCAAACTTCTATTTTGTAATGTTTGGAGAAAATGATAAAACAGAGCTGTTCCCTAACTGAATTTACCTTGGCATGGAAAAACAAGACACCAATGTCCATATTTCCTTGAGAGATTAATGGAGGCTGAAAGGCAGAGCGCACTGGTACAAATGACAAGGCCAAAAGATGAGCAGCATGATCTTGAATTAGATTAGTACAGAAAATCAATATTATTCCAGGCAAGGTACTGGGGAGTGAAATGTTACTAATGTAGTGGATTTTACCTAATTATCATGTTGTATTAAATATGCAATAACAGATATAACAAAAATAGCTAACAATTATTGAACACTTTGTGTCAAGCACTGCTTTTAAAAATTTTTTAGTATATCCTTTATAATCCTTACAAAAGCCATGTGGAACTGCAAACTACATTTCCATGTTTTAGATACAAATAAGATGCCCTGATAGATTAAGAAATGCACCTAGGGTTAAGGTTGCAGAGCAAATATTTAATGAAGCCAAGATTTATAATCTGACATTCTGACTTTAGAACCCACGCAGTTAAGCATTGAAATACACAGCTTAAAAATTTAGTTCCAAGATACGATTAATTTAGTGAAAGCTTTGATTAATTATGTTGCAGTTATGCTTCTGAGAGTAGTTGGATTCCAAGGATAAATAGAAGATAAGGGAATGGACATTTTGGACAAGACATGTGCAAAGGCGTGGCACATTTGGGGAATTATAGTTTGGCATTCTTCACTTTTAATGGGTGAGGAGAAAAGGATGGAAGGATATGTTGGAGAGAACAATACAGTCATTTTACATCATTTTTTTATGCCATGCTAATAATGAAAACTGCATTTTGAGTTACTCTGCATTTTCACAGTATTTTTGAACTCAAGAGGCATCAGTATTTGCCACTCTATTTCTCACCCCCACTCTACTCCAATTTAGAGCTTGGTCAAGGGGAAGGAGAATAAATGAGCAACTCTGAAAAGGAATTACTGCAATTCATAGTATCTCACCACAGTCCATTTACTGTATATGATTTTATATGTTCCATGAAAGTATTCACATTTCAGAGCATTTAAAACAAATGAGACATTTATTAGTGTAACCTTTATTCTGGTGATGATTTAAGTCATTTCAAAAGTAACTAAAAGGGAATCACCATTTCCCTCACACTTCAGTCTTCCCCATGTCCCCTCAAGCCCACAAAACACTTCAGTAATTTTAACGTTCTATACATCTTCCGAAATACCTACATAAATAATCTATTGTTCTAAAGGTCACAAAGGTAGGAGATCACTTTGAAATGTCAGGGAAGTAAATGAATTGTCAATGTGGTGCCATAAGTTTGGAAATGTCCATTAGCTCTTCATCTTTAGGTACAGATGGGTGTTGGAAGACATGAGATAGTTGACCTGCACATGAAAGCTTTGGGTTACTGCAAGAAACAGAAGAATAACTAAAATTGTGTAGGCTCTAACATAGCCTAACTGCTTCTCCCCAGGACAAAAACTGTCAAGTGTCTAGCAGACATAGCATTTTTGCTGGCCTCCTTGCCTCTGCTCAGGTGGGATAAAACCTCATTAAAACACCAAATCTTAAAGACGTAGTTCAGCCACAGCTATTTCATGTTAAAGGCCACCCTGTGACCACAGTCTTAAGAGTTCACTCACAGCTTTCAAACATCCCACAAATTTGCAGTTAATGGGAAATGTGATATATTCTATCTCACTTTAACTGCTGTTCAGAACTGTCATCTTTCTTGATAGATGTCACAGCCTAAAGAAGAGATTTCTAAGACGTTAAATATCACTACAGGGTTGAAAATCCCAAATTATTTGTGCATATTACCTGGGTAACTTTTAATAAAATTCTCATAGACATATGGAACATTAAAATTGGACAGGTAGTACAGACCTCAGAGCCACATCTGAACTATGAGGCTTTCATTTTACAGGGGGGCTGGGGCAAAGACAGATCAGGTACATAATAAAGGGTTCAGAAATAGGATAGAAACCATGACCTCTTCCTGGAAATTCTGTGTTCTTTCCAAGATTACAGGAATGCCCACTCTCCCACTTTGCAAATTAACCACTTTCCCATGTGGGCTGGAGACCAGAAGACTAAACCACCTCAATTATATCCTATAGCTGTAAATAAACATTTTTTTTTAACACTGAAAGGCTCCCTCCAGTACCACCTGTTAGAAGTGAGCTATGTCCAGCTACAGAATGGTGAGGGCAAGGCCTATTGCCACCATAGAAAGCTGCATCTTCTTTTAGTCCTGGTGAATTCACAGCTCATTTCTCAAGCAGGTACTAATCTTTCAGTCTGAGACTTTGATCAAAATATTTTGTCTGACAATGGTTGTACCGAGCACACCTTTTTGCAGTTATTATAAGATAATCAAGGGTGATTACACCATACTTGATCATTTTCCTTTGTCAGACTTTACTATTCCCAAATTCAGACAAATCTTTATAGTGACTCATGATACTCAGACTCAATGAAAAACTGCTCATTACTTGAGTGGCAAAATAATCTGTACACCAAACCCCCATGACAAGCAATTTACCTATATAAGAAACTGGCACGTATGCTCCTGAACCTAAAATAAGAGTGAAAACAATAAAAAACGCTAGATTCAAGTGGGAAGAGAAAGGTCTGAACCATCTATTATGTGTTACACAATGTGTTAGCTCCTGATTAAAGATGTGGGTAATAGCCCCATTATTCAGAGAAAGAAGATACGTTGGATAGCTTGTCCACGTCATTACATGGATGATATGCAGGCCCAAGGTATTACACAGATAGTATGTAATAGACTCACATTTGAACCTATGACCATCTAACCCATGAATGGGAAGTTACAGCTTAGCTAAAGAAGAGCCCCAATTTTAAAAAGCAGATCAAGTGTTGCCTAAAAATAGAGTTAACGTCTTTCAGTTTAGCATGCCTATTTATAAAATGTATAGAAGAAAATGTTTCACAAGAGAAGTAACCCAAAAATCACCCTCTTAGAACTTTATATGTATATGTTTTGCAGGTGCAAAACATAATAATGATGTAAATCACGAACTGTTTTCAGTCTTAGAATAAAAGCCTTGTTTGTCAATTTCGAATGGGGATATAAATAGGAAGAAAAACAGATCCCATATGTGTTTCTTGTGGGCCAATGTGTGCTCCTGGTGAAAAATGTGATCATGGCCCTCATTGAGAAGAAAACTTTCAAAGGATTCTCAAACAATGAGAATGAAATCTGGGTCCTTATCCAGACATACGCAAACTTGCCTTCCTAAATAATTTCCACAAAGAAAATGAAGAGATTTGTATGTATGAATTAATTTCTGTCTACCACACACAGTGAAAGGCATTTCATATGTGTTCTCTTATGTATTTGTGATCCCATCTTTCAAATGAAGAAAGAGATCTTTCTCCCACATCCTCAGCCATGAAATGGGAAATTATAGGTACAATCTTACCTTCAAGACAACAAATAGCAAGCCCTTATTGTCTTACCTCATAATTTCCTATTGAAAATAACAAAAGTATACACAAAATGTTGTGGCTTTCTATGTTTTTATCATCATTGACACTGTAACTTTGAAAACTATAAAGGCTCACATCTATATAAGATAATTTTAAAACATTGTCTCAATTCATAGCATTTACATCTTCAGATCTACAACGTTAAGCCAAAGAAGAATCATAGCTGTGTTTTGTTACCTGGAGAGTACTACTGCAGTATTTTAACTATGAGCACCTGAATTTCCTTCTTTTTCTCTATAGATTTGTTTTGGACAGTACTGTATAGTGGAGGTTGGCCTAGGAAAGACCAAGAGGAAAGTGGGGGAACTGAGACCAAGAAGAAATAAAAACTAATGCATTTTGTATTTTCAACCAGATAGCATTGTGAGCAGCTGCAGCTGAGATAAAACTTGCTGGGGAATATTGGGAACAGTGTAGGATCTCAGAATTATTCTATCCAAGGAGGAGGAAAGCTAAGATATTTATATAATCATTCCAATCATTTGTTGGTTGTGGGTTGCCCTTGAGGTGGTAACGAGCATTAATTCCCTGGCATTTCTTACCTGCTATGTACACTGAAAGAACTGCTTCCAATGTCCAGAGATCCTGACAAAGAGATGCAGGTTCTGGGATTAGGAGGACGAGTAGGCGTGCAATTGGGCATATAAAGGCAAAAAAGCATCAAAAACATTTTTGATGGGATAATGGACAATTAATGGTGGGAAAATGGACAATTAATATATGCATTCCTTTTATGTATTGATATTTTGTATATATTTTATCATAAAGATGTACTACATATGAAAATAGAATAAAAATGATAGCCAAGGGATTTTTTTTCCTCAACACTTCAACATTATTCTCTAGGTACCATGCTATTAAGAATAGACAGTTATATACTTTTTAAAAATATCTTCTAAAGGCTCCATCACTGAAAATCTATTGTCACATTAATTAACTGCTATTTCTTTAGTTCTTCCTTTTTAGAAGGGCCATATAAGAATTGAGTTTGATTTTATTATTATTGTTTTTCAGTTCATCATTTTATACCAGAGAACACATACACTCAGCTAAGACCCTAATACATACCATCACTGTAAGACAACTGAACTGAGCTCTGTTGTAAAATGGCGGTGGTGAGAGTAAGGCTTCCTACAGAGGAGGGAATAGGTTTCTGTCCTATCTGAAGATTTTTGCCTGTAAATGTAACAATAATCCCTTTGGGCCAAGAAAACTATTGCCCACATTAATATTCATGTGTAAATTGAGAACAACTTTAATAGGAGGAAATCAGAAAGTTTTCATTATCGCATATTTTATATAGTCAGATTCACAGATACATTACCCAATGTTGAGTATGTTACTGGTTTTGACCTAATTTCAACACAAAAAAACATATTAATGTATGTTCTTATTCTTTTATTCTTTAATTATTGTCAGAATGTCACACTTAAAAGGTGAAAAGTTTTAATAGAAGAATGATCATTTATTATTAAATTATATCATGATAAATACTTTATGTTAAAAAAAAGAAATAAAGTTTGAAGCTCTTTTCCTATTTTATTCCAAATAAGAGATATTAATTAATTATATCAGTGTTCTGTTCCCATGATTCTTATTGCCTCCTATTTATCTGTCATCTACCTCTGTCTGTCTGACACAAAATTAATGACTTAAGTTTCTGCCTTAAAAAGTTAGAGGAGGAGGTAATTAACATCAAGGAAAATCATAGAGCAGAAATATGAAAAAATAGAACAGAAATCTACCTAAGACAAACAACATTAAAAAATCAACAAAGCCAAAAGTTGGTTCTTTGAAAATGTTAAGAAAATTATGAATACATATCTAATCTGAACCAATCAGAGAGCTAGAGATGACACAAGAGTGAGAACAAGCAAGCAAGTGAACAGGCAGGAGAGAGAACGTGCAAAACACAACTGAAATTAAAGGGGAGATGCCAATGTAAGCTTTAATCATCTTAAAGGGACAATAAGGCAATATTTGAAATTAAATTGGATAGCTTAGACAAAATGTACAAATTCCTTGAGAATCCTAACTTATCCCAAACTGACAAGGAAAACAGAAATGGTAACTTTTGTTGTTGTTGTGGTGGTGGTGGTGGTGGTTGTTTTCAGATGGAGTCTTACTTTGTTGCCAAGGCTAGAGTGCAGTGGCACAGTCTCAGCTCCCTGCAACCTTTGCCTCCCATGTTCAAGTAATTTGCCTGCCTCAGCCTCCTGAGTAGCTGGGATTACAGGCGAGTGCCACCATGTCCAGCTAATTCTTTTTTTGTAAGAAATGGTAACTTTGAAGGGCTCTATAACTACTAAAGAAATTACATTTTTTAAAGTATGATTTTATTATATAAAAATGAAAAATAGAACAAAATAATATATTTTTTAGGGATAGATGATAAAACTATAGAAAAAAATAAAGGCATAGTCATTATGAAAGTCAAGATTAAGACTATCTATAAAAATAAGCTTGGGCAATGGAGGGGGCTTTTAAAGTCCTGGCAATATTTTATGCTTTTAATTGGCAGGAGGCTTATGTGGGCATTTGCCTTATGATTGTTAAATGCTTATACTTTCGTGTGTGTGTGTGTGTGTGCACGCGTGTGTTTCAAATAATCCTCTTTAGGTAGAAGTTCAGGGAACATAATCAGGAAAGCTGTTTTCATTGATATTTCCCAAGGTCAGGCTCATTATCATTATCTTCCCAGGGACTTCCCACCACTCCCCTGGTAACTTTACCATCCCTCTTTCTAAGATATCTCTTACCCATAAATCCATCATCATGACTGATGGGTCCATGCTCTGATAATCCAAGATTGAAAGCAAGTCATGCCAGAGTGGACATGGTGTCTTATATTCCTGGTCTCAGTCAGAAGCCATTCAAAGGCAAAGCCAAATCCTGGAGGACAGAAGATACTAATGCAGTCTCTTTACCCTTCTGAGATCTGTTTCCTCAACTGCAACTTCCCTCAACTTGCCCAACTCATAGAATCTTTGTCTCCTTCAATTTTGCCATGTCCAGCTCTCTCCATGGGGACTCAATCCCCATCTTTTATCTTAAAGCAAATTCCTGAGGGTCATAAACCTTTCTCATCTATCCTTTTCTAGGACCCGAGCCTTACTTAGTGATTTTTCAATACTAAGAAATCTTGAAAGAGGGACAAAATATGGCTTTTCTTTTTGATTATGTCCCAAGTCCTCAATGGTGAGCATTATAGTGGGCACTTTATAGATGCCCGCTCATCAACTTTAATTAATTTAGTAACCCCAGTGAAGCATTCCATCCTAAACTTGTGCTTCTAGTAAAATATGGGATTGATTTAGACACCCGGCTATCAAATTATGAATAATTTAAAACATTGTCATATGGAAGAATAAGCAGTCAAATATTATACCTCAAGGAACTAGAAAAACAAAACCAGACTAAGCTCAAAGTTAGTAGAAGAAAGTAAATAAAAATCACAGCAGAATTCAATCAAATAGATACTAGAAAAAAAATCAACAAAACTAAAATATGTTTTCTTTAAAAAATAAATAAAATAGACAAATCTTTAGCTGTTCTAAAAAAAGATGAGTCAAATAAATAAAATCATGAATGCAAGAGGAGATGTTGCAACTGTTCCCACACAAATACAAAAGATTTAAAGAAACTACTATGAACAATTATATGCCAACAAATTGAATAACCTAGAACGAATTGATAAATTTCTGGACACATACAACCAACAATGTCTTATACTCTGATGAAACAAAAAAATCTGAGCAAATCCATAAAACGAGTGAGAAGATCTTACCAAAGAAAACCCGGATGGCTCCATGGTTATGTTCTACCAAACATCTAAACAGGAACTATTTCCAATCCTTCTCAAGCCCTTTTGAAAATTGAAATAAAAGAATACTTATAAACTCATTTTACAATGTTCGTATTAGCCTGATGCCAGGACTAGAAAGAACACTATCAGAAAAACAAAATTACAGGTCAACATCCCTGATAAACATAGATGCAAAAATTCTCAAGAATATACTGGAAACCTAATTCAACAGCACATGAAATTAATAATCATGATCAAGTGGAATTTATCCATGGGATGCAAGGATGGTGCATTATACCAAAATCACTAAATATGATACACCACATTAATAGAATGAAGTTTTTAAAAATATGATTCTTTCAATAGATTCAGGAAAAGCATTTGATAAAATTCAACATGTCTTCATGATAAAATCTGTCAACAAATTAAGTAAAAAGCAAATTTACCTCAACATAATAAAGGCCACATATGATAAACTCACAGTTAACTTCATACTCAATGGTGAAAAGGTGTAAGCATTTTCTCTAAGATTGGACAAAACTAGGATGTCCACTCTTGCTACATCTATCTAACATAGTAGTAGAAATCTTATCCGAAGCAAATAAACTAAAAAAAATTTTTTAAGACACCCAATCTGGGAATAAAGAAGTTAGATTGTCTCTGCAGATGACATGATTGTATATATAGAAAACTCTAAGAACTGTATCAAAAAACTGTTAATGATAATAAATTTAGTAAAATGGCAGGAGACAAAATCAATATACAAAAATCAATAGTCTTTCTGTACAGTAACAACAAATCAACTGAGAAAGAAATCAAGAAAACAATCCAATTTAAAATAGCATCAAAAAATAAGACATGAATAAATTTAAACAAGGAAAAGAAAATGTGTACTCAAAAAACTATGAAACATTGATGAAATAAATTGGAGAAGACAAATAAATGGCCATAGATCCTGTGTTCATTGATTGGAAGAATTGATACTTAAAATTTCTACACTACCTAAAGTGATTCCCTGATTAAATAAAATTCCATTCAAAATTCTAATGACATTTTTCATAGAACTAGAAAAAAGAAAAACAGAAAAAAACTTGTATGAAACTACAAAGACCATGAGTAGACAAGGTAATCTTCAGTAAAATGCAAAACACAGGAAAAGCTGGGACATCACATTGCCTAATCTCAGAATATTCTATAAAGCAACAGTAATCAAATAGCAATCTTAATTGAATGGTACTGTAACAGACATGTAGACCAATGGAACAGAGTATGTAACCCAGAAATAAATCCATATATTTATAGTCAACTAATCACACACAACTAGAACACACAATGGGGAAAGGGCAGTCTCTTCAATAAATCATGTGAGGAAAACTGTATATTCACATGCAAAAGAATCAAATTGGGCCTTTAATTTCCACCATATTAAAAAAATCAACTCAAAATGGATTATAGAATTAAACATAAAATTGTAAAACTACTAAAAGAAAACACAGAAAAACAATTCCTTGGCATTAGTATTGGCAATTATTTTTTGGATATAGTCCCCCAAACACAGTCAATAAAATAAATGGAGTTGCATTAAACTAAAAAGCTTCCGCCCTCTAAAGGAAAATAACCTAACAGTGTGAAGGGACAACCTAAACCTACAGAATGGAAGAAAATATTTGCAATTCAAACATCTGATAATGAATTAATATCCAAAATAAATAAGGAACTCAAACAACTCAATAGCAAGAAAACAACCCAATTGTAAAATTATAAAATGAGCAGAGGACCTGCAAAAACATGTTTTCAAAAAACAAGACATATAAACAGCTAGCAGGTATATGAAAAGGTGTTCAGCATCACTAATCAATAGGGACATGCAGTCAAATTCACAGTGATATATCACCTCACTCCTGTTAGACTGGCTGTTATCAAAAGACAAGGATGTAGAGATGTAAATTAGTACAACAATTATAGGAAACAGCATAAAGGTTGCCAAAATATTAAAAATAGCACTATCGTATAATCCAGTAATCTGACTGCTTAGTATATATATTTAAAGGAAATTAAATTGGTGTGTCAGCGATATCTGCACCCTCATGTTCATTGCAGCACTGTTTACAATAGCCAAGATATGAAATCAACCTGTGTCCATCAACAGATGAAGGAATTTTTAAAATATGGCATATATACACAATGACCATTTGTCCATAAAAAAAAAGAAGGAAATCCTGTCATTTGTGAAAGCATGGATGAACTGGAGGTCATTATACCAATAGTGAAATTAGCCAGGTATAGAAAGAGAAATACTTCATGATCTCGCTTGTATAAGGAATCTAAAAATGTCAAGTTCATAGGAGTTGAGAATACAATTGTGGTTACTAGATGCCAGGAGAGGGAGGAACAAAAAGTGCTGGTCAAAGGGTCCAGAGTTTCAGTCAGACAGGAGGACTAGTTCTGGAGATTTGTTTTACAGCATGTTAATTATAGTTAATAACAATATATACTTATAATGTGTTAAGAGAGTTGATTTGTAATCTTCTTATGTGAAAAAAGTATGTGAAGTGATGGATGTGTTAATTAGCTTGACTTAATCATTTCACAATGTATTCATATATCAAAAGTTCACATTGTACTCCATAAATGTATGCCATTTTTATTTTTCAATTAAAATCCAGGGGGTAAGAAATGAGATACTTAATTACTGATCTGTATAGGAGGAGAAATGGTTGAATTCCTAAGGCAAATCCTACTTCACATGAGCATGGACCAAATAGGGGCCATTTGTAAGAGGGATGGCAGTAGACTCATCATGCATCCTATCTCTGAGGACTGCCTGGCAGAGTAGACAGAACTTTAGCAGAAGGTGAAAATATTACCAGCTTCCTAAGCACTGAGGAAAGAATATGAATTAGTGTATAGATGCATTCACACGTCAAATAATTCTAGAATGATGGAAGGTTGCTTTAGGACCAAAGGACCCGTGAAAATGCTATGTCATCTTTCAACCTCTGCAATATCCAATAAGCACACGGTTAGCCCACAACAGTACCTATCAAGTAAGGTCTTTTGTTACCTTTCCTCCTTCTCCCAGCTCCAAACTTGGAGGAACTCTAAGGAGTTCATATTAAAGAAAGGGAAAGAAGAAGAAATTATCCCATCTTTCTGCACTGTAGGCTTTTCTGTTTGAAAGAATATGAATGTGGAGAAGGCAAGGTTTAACTTTAAATCCAGCTCAGATTAAATTCTTAGCTTAATTATATGGAATTATGCATTTTAATCTCTAAGTTGTGACTGTGTTTATACAAATATAATCACAGGACTGTTTTTCCCCCCAAAATGTTATGGAAGTTGGCTGAATTTTCAATCAAAAGACAGAGAACTAGTTCTTTATGAGATTGAAAGTGAAAATGCTATATAAAAACACATTTACAGCTGGTGCAGTGGCTCATGCTTGTAATCCTAGCACTTTGGGAGGCCTAGGTGGGTGGATCATGAGGTCAGGAGATCGAGACCATTCTGGCCAAAATGGTGAAACCATGTATCTACTAAATTACAATAAAAATAAAAATAAATTAGCCGGGTGTAGTAGCACATACCTGTAGTCTCAGGTCTCGGGAGGCTGAGGCAGGGGAATTGCTTGAACCCGGGAGGTGGACATTGCCGTGAGCCGAGATCGCGCCACTGCACTCCAGCCTGGTGGCAAAGCAAAACTCCATCTCAAAAAAAACCCACCAAAAACCAAAAACCAAAACAAAAAACAAATCCAAAAAACTCCTGGCCTCAGGTGATCCGCCCTCCTTGGCCTCCCAAAGTGCTGAGGTTACAGATGTTAGCTACCGCACACAGCCCAAGACAATTTTTTAAACGTAAGTAGAAGACATACCATGTACCTGAATTCAAGATGCTATTTAGTATCATCTTTCGTTGTCAATCCTCCCTAGTACATACATTAAATGTAATCTGATCCAAGTCCCCAAATTAAAACCCGATTCTTACTATTTTAGAAAAATTCAAAATGTCTCATGTTAAAAATTTTGCAAAACAATGGTAGAGGAGTGGCAAATCTAATTTCGAGAATACTATATATATATTTTATATATGTATATACGTTATATATAATATATATATGTTATATATATGTTATATATGTTATATATATATATATGTTATATGTGTGTGTTTGTGTGTGTGTGTGTATTTTATTTTTTGATTTAATTTTTTTTGAGACGGAGTCTCACTCTGTTGCCCAGGCTGGAGCACAGTATCACTAACTCAGCTCACTGCAACCTCCGAGTAGGCTCAAATACATGTTTGGGTCTATTTTATAAAGAGATGACAGGGTAATTCCACTGGGAAAGGATGGTCTTTCAACAAATAGAGCTGAAACAGGTAGATATTTATTGGGAAAAACAGCAATCTTCCCCTGACACCATTCAAAAAATAAATATAAATCATAACCCTAACTATAAACTGTAAAATTTCTATAATAAAAAGTTTACCATCTTGGGGTAAGTAAAAATTTCACAGATAAGATAAATTGCAGTAGACTCATGATTAAAAGATGATAAAGTGGACTTCATCAAAATTTATAAGAAATATCCAGAATAGGCAAATCCATAGAGACAGGGAGCAGATTAGTGGTTGTGCAGTGCCGGGTAAAGGGAGGCATGCTTAATGGCTATCAGCTTTTTTGGGGCGGGTGATTAAAATGTTCTGGAACTAGATGGCAGTGATCATTGCACACCACTCAGAATGTACTAAAAACCACTGAACTGGATGCTTTAAAATAGTGAATTTTATATTGTGTGAATTTTAATTAAAGATCTGATCTTCAAAAGACACTACTAAGAAAGTGCAAGGTTAACCACGGAGTAGGAGAAAATATTTGCAATACATAAAGCTAAAGGGATTTATATGCAGGGTAAGACACCTTATGGAGAACGAAATGAAAAGACAAACAATGCAAGATTAAAAAATATTTAAATAGGCTCAAACTGATACTTCATAAAGAAAAAAAAATGACTGGTGAGCTTATGAAAAGATGCTTAGCATTATTAATTATCTTACCACCTGGTATAACGTTTTATGATCATTACAATGAATAATATTGATCACAATAGTAATAATGAACACCCTGGAAATACTAATTGTTGTGAGGCTGGTGTTGTGAGTGTAAAATGGCAAATCCACAAAGTAAAAATATTTGGAAGTTTCTTACATATTTAAACAGAAACTTCACCCATGATCTAGGAGTTTCATTGCTACATATTTACCTTAGTAAATGAAAACATGCCCCTGAAATACTGTGCGAGAATGTTCATAGCAGTTTTATTCATAATAATTAAAAATCAAGACAACTCAAGTATTTGTCAGCAGATGAAGGCATAAGCACATTGTGGGATTCACACAATGGAATCCTGCTCAGCAATTAGATGGAATTAATATTGATACACATAAGTACATACATGAATCTAAAAATATTTTAAACAAAAGAAACCAGAAAAACACAGTATATACATGCTATGTATATATATCATATGATTTCATTCATGTGAAGTTTAAAAGCATGCAAAACTAAGCTAAGGTAGTGGAATGGTGGTTGATTCTAAAGGAAAGGATTGACTTAAAAATGGTATAGCCCTGAAACAAGTGACTAGCATGATGAAAATATTATATATTTTGATTATGATGATGGATACAAAACTCATTGAACCGCACACCTAAATTCTGTAATTTTTAAAATAAAGGCTACATACCTCAATTAGAAAAAGGAAAGTAATTTTTTAAAAGTCTCTGCACCATCTTAGTATAGAAATCCTTCCTCTCTCCCTATTTTGTCTTCCTTCTGGAGCACAGTTAAATTTCCCTCTCTATGGTACAATTTAGATATAAATTGCTTCCTAATTTGTTGATCTTAGGGAAAAATAGGCTTGATTGAAAAAATAGACTAGAGTTAAGTTCTAACATTCTGTATTCTATAGAGAATTCAGGAAGTACCATGATACAGAAAGAACGTGGCCTTTAGAATCAAAATGACATGGATAGTAGAATTAGCTCTGTCATTGATGAGCTGGGTTTTGAAGAGATTAACCTGTCTAAGTCTCAGTTGCTTTATCTGCTAAATAAAAGAGGACCCTATGTAATTTTCCAACAGAGTGGGAAAAGATCAAGATGATATTCATAGAATATTAGCACATATTAGTTAGAGCTCCCTAAGTGCTAGTTTTCTTTCTCTTAGCCAATTCAAAAACTAATTAAATATTTTTAATTAGATAATTTATAAACCATGAATTGAATATAATTTCTGATTTTTCTTATGTTGCTTAATTTTTCCTGTAGTTGACATATCTAAGGTGTTGCTGGTCAACTCTTCAACTCAAAAAACATTTAAGAGTTAAACAATTCCTGACTTTGGATTTCATAATCTGGAGCATGTGTGATTTTCTCTGTATACTCCAGTGAATGGGAGCTTATTGTATATAAATGAGTTAACCTGTAAGGAGAAAACACTTGCAGAGTTGTTATGAATGGGTAAAGGGCTAGTCATTACTCTTGCTGTTACTTCTATTGGGAAGTCAGGAAATTATCCCATTTACTAATTTTTCAATTCATTCATTCAGTCAGTTATTCATTTAGCCATTTATTTGTCCATCTGTATAATTTTTCACCAAATATTTTGTGAATGTCTAATGTTCTATGTGCTAGTTGTATGTAAAACAGAAACATTACGCTAAATGTATCTGTTATATTTTAAATAATCTTACACACGGGAAAAGGGTACATAGATTCTTTGAGACAGCTTTAGCTGCAAAGGAGTCTACTGAAATTCCTCAGGCTAGCATGCTGTTTTCAGAATGTCAATGACTAAGGTAGAAATTAAGGCTGCTGGGATTTCTGGGGAGCACAGCCTTTGGACAGAACTTAAAACAAGGAGATAGTATTGTCCCAAAGGTGAGAATATGACAATTGCTATGTCAGGCCCATGAATAATCAATGAGTTAATGCCTCCTTCAAAAATTCTGCCAGGGAACTTAGTTGTGTCTAACAGGTCTTGTTTGTTCTCAGGATTGTAGTACTAACAAGGCTTCTTAACAATTAAACAATTAATTACACCCCTGTTTTACAAATGTGAATGTTTTGATTTGTGAACTTTCTGGAGAACTTCAGGGAAATTTAAATTGCCCTCTAACAACTACCCAGTTCACTGCCCTGCACTAGGCAAATTTGATATTAAATAATCAGGTATGAACCTGAAGCCTCATGAGGTCATGGAATCCCTTGATTTGGGACCAGGTGTATAGAGATGTTCAATTATTAAATAATTAGTTTGGAAACAATAACTAGTGTAGTTTAAGTCTCTTGCTGATTTCCTAATGTTTGTTAATTTAAGCACCTGTGTCTTCCTGTAACACTGTCCTACAGAATGCTTACCAGGATATGTCTAGCATGTAAATTAACAATGAGTATAATTACCTTTTTGCGGCTCACTCCAGGTGCCTAAGTGAGTAGAAATGAATTATGGCTTTAATTGTCAGAAAGAGTTCAATATTCCGAATCCAATGTTTAAAAATCATTTAAATGTTTGGCCAAGTAATAATGTTAGTGTTAATTAAAACATCAAAATATTATATTTTTTAGGTTAACCAAAGTTTCCATTAAAGGAGATTCAGATAAATAATTATATAGTAAAGAGAAGCAGTTGTTTTAGCATACCTAATCTGTTTTCTGCATATTTCAAGGATGATTGAAATTGTAGATGCATTTTCCAGCCTTCAGCAATGCAAAGCCCCTAATTCTTTCCTATGACCTTCCCCATTTTTCCTGGTAATGAAACAACATTCATCTTTGCAGAGAAACCATCCCATTGACAGTTCAAAATTTCACTCATTATCTTCTTATAGAGTCATCTCAATAATATCATCACCATCCCCCCATGTAACTAAAAAAGAATGTGAAAATCATTTTAGATTTACCTGTCTCCCTTCAGCCCTACATCCATTAGTTAACAAGTTCTGCTCATTTTTTTCATACTCATCACCAAATTCCCAACCAAACTCTCATCTTGCTTAGTCTATCCCAGTAGGGTCTTCCTATTAAATCATATTCTCCCATCTTTAGGACTCTTGCCCTAGCTTCAGGCTGTGATTTTCAGGCCATCCTCTGAATTTAAGTTATTTTTCCAAAGTGCAATATAAAATAAGAGAAGGAGGAAAGTTCATGTTCCATATGTGTGGTTGCTAATGAGTTGGAAATGGGGGGAGTTGGCTTTGAGAGATAAAAGGAACACATGTCATTTTGAAGCTATCTGGATATCAGCTATTTATGGACTCTTATTCACCAAAAATTATTCAACTATTTATTTCACATTTACACATATTCCACATATGTAAAATGGATATCTTTAATGAATATAAGCACTAATAACAAACAAGATAAAAAGTTTAAAGTATAATGTCTTCCTAGTATTGAAATACACATATAATACCTTTAATTCTCAAATGAATTGCTCGTACAGAGATAGTAAAAGGCATATAATCATATGGCATAATTATGGGCAGATCATCCCTATATCATTATTTCACAATTTCACCCTAAGTCTTAAGGTCAGACAGTGGATTTATATGTAAGATGTTAAATTTGTTAAAGTGCCATGTTAGCACAAATTGATTTGATAAAGGCTAAAATGGAAAGAAAATGGGTAAAATGATCTTTTAAAAAGTCTGTGACTTTCATGGCTTATTGGCAGTGGCACCCCATTATGTGGTGCAACATGTATTACTCCACTCGTAACTGTGCATGCTAAAATGGCAGGAAATAAACAGCAGGACTGAAATAGGAATGAGGTTGCCTGCATAGAGCATTTCTTAAAACTATAATTACAACATCATTGAAGCATGAAGGTAGCCACACATATTTGCAGCTGCTATAATCAGTGTAATTGGCCTGCCATTTCCTCTGCACACCCTTCTTAAGACTTTAGGAGTGTTTCTGCTGGAGTGATATAGTTAATGCCCGTTTGTTCTCTTCATGCATTAAATTATGCTGTTCCTCTCTTCTACTTATATTGCTACTATATCATATGACATTATTTGTGGAGATGATTCAACTGCCAAATGGACTTTCAGATTTTCTATCAGAATGGAGTTCACAAACAAGACTTGTTTTCATTGGTGTTATTCTTCTTTGCATCATTTCTGGGTCCAGTTATGAGTATCCACCTCATTAGCTCTTCTCTGCTTGCATACCTTGATTGGCACTGGCAGCATCAGCATTCTAGAGGACTGGCCAGAGATATTACCCAAGTATGAAAGGCTATTGGGGAAAGAAAAAGGAAAATTATTCACAAATTCCTAGCGTTAGCCAGAGCAAATTCTAAGGCAAGGTATGTCATATTTACCTCCTAATGGTTATTCTACCAAAGAGGCAAATGTAGTTATAATGGAATAAAATAATTTTTTTTTTGCTAAAAAGATCATATGTAATATATTTGCAAAGATTATGTACATATATAGTTACCTTTAGCCTTGACAATATATCACATATGAAATTTTAAAACATGACCATTCTTCTCCCTAAATATTGAGAAGGAATGCTAATAGATATGGAAAGTCATTTAAAGTTTAAGTAAGAAACAAAGTAGTAGTCAGAGAATGCATTATTATTTTATATTAATTATGGTTGCAATGGTGATTAATGGGCTCAGACCTGGGAGAAGTAAGACAAATTATAAATTATTAAAGATTCCTTCTCCATCTGGTCATGATTAATTAATAGGGACTGGACTTCCCCTCCTACAGTAAACACCAAACAAAAGATATAAAATGACTTATTTTAGACAGTGGAGATAAACACTGTAAGATCGCAACCTCTGAGAAAAGGGAAGTAAGCAGGGTGAGTCCCATGATCACATTGGTTTTCTTGAAGACACAGTCCAATCCACAATGTTGACAGAACAATACTGAGTGTAGCACAGTGGTTTGATGAAATGAGAAGGCAGAGATTTCACTGCAGAAAAATTGACATAATTATTGAAGGATTATTAAAAAATAATTTTATCTTAGTGTTCTAGTTCCTGTGGTATCTTTGAAGCAGTGAGAAGAGTAGAATGAGAATTGACTACAATACCTAAGAACTGAGAAAGAAAAAAAAGAAGGTAGGAAAGAAGAGAGAGAAAAGAGATGGAGACAGAGAAGGGAGGAGAAAGAGGGAAGAGAAGGTTAATGAAAAAGAAGGGGATGGAGAGGAAAAGGGGCATGAGAAGAGGGGAGAGAAAAGGAAACAGGATGAAAAAGAAAAGGGAGAAGGGGAGGGGAAGGGAAAAAAGGAAATAAGGATGACTGGAGGTTGAGAATTTTAAATTTGTCACTGATGTGAGGTATGTTGCTTAATCTCTCTGATTTTCATTTTTCTCATCTGCAAATTAAATCCTAAAGCCTAGTCTAATGGATTATTTTGAAAATAGAATGTCATATTGCACATTAGAATAGAATTATTCTCTTAGTAAATGAAATTACAATTATGTGATGAATGGAAGAAAATGTGAACCAACATTTTCATACTGGGAAATGGGTGAAATGGGTGCACCGGCCCAAAAAAGTGAACGTGAGGAAAAAGGAAACAGTAGCAGTTACTACCTGTGTGTATAACATCATCATTTTCACTGAACTGTAGACAACATATAAATATTCTCTTGGGCCCTGATTCTATTCTAACAGAACAGTTTTACCAATCAGATACCTTAAAAATTAAATTAATTGCATTAAGCTATAATTCTACTGATTGTATATATCTTAACTCTTTCCAGCATTATATGTTTTATGTAAATCAGTACAGAGGTATGCGTAAAGGGAAAAAATGGATTACGTTAATGATAGTTACTTCTCCACCCCAGCCTCCTCCTGCTATGAAAGCAGTGAATGTAACTAACAAGTTTTAACTATCATTCTTATTAACTTAGTGAATACTCACACCAACCCTGTAGAATAGCTACTATTATTATCCCCATTGTTCAGAGGAGAAAACAAGACTAGAAAGATTAAATAACTAATTTATCAGTGTCTCCGGGTTTTAAAATCTAGCTTTAAATCTTACAGCACTTGAGTCTTAGTATATTCTCTGTGTGTATTTTCCAAAGTCACACAACCAGTGTCTGAAGTAGATGGCATTTAAAACCAGAAATTCTCACTCTGGAGTTAGTGTTGTTAACCAAAGTCCTTACCATGAGAAATACATCATGCTACATGTTTTCATATACGTTGTTTCATGCAATACTTATAATAATCTTGTGGGAGATGAATGTTAATAACTGTATTTAAAAATAAGAAAACAGGCACAAAAAATTTGGATTCATTTCCTAAACTACATTGAAAAAGCCCATATTCTTTCAATAATATTATGCTATCTTTGAATCACTTGGCTATTTGATTTCTCTATGGTCAGTAGCCAAATAAGGCCAAACAAACAAACAAAACGCAAAAGCTAGCAGAAGACAAGAAATAACTAAGATCAGAGTAGAACAGAAGGAGATAGAGAC
>NW_016107466.1:5181605-5221428 GCF_001604975.1 Cebus imitator | reverse complement strand
TTTAAAGATCAACAAAATAGACCACTAGCCAGATTAATAAAAAAGAAAAGGGGGAAGAATCAAATAGATGCAATAAAAAACTATAAAGGAGATATCACCACTGATTCCACAGAAATACAAAACTACAGTCAGAGATTACTACAAACAACTCTATGCACATAAATCAGTAAACCAGGAAGAAATGGATAAATTCCTGGACACCTGCACCTTCCCAAGCCTAAACCAGGAAGAAGTTGAAACTTTGAATAGACCAATAACAAAGGCTGAAGCTGAGGCAGCAATTAATAGCCTACCAACCAAAAAAACTACAAGTCCAGAAGGGTTCACAGCTGAATTCTACCAGACGTACAAAGAGGAGCTGGTACCATTCCTTCTGAAACTATTCCAAATAATCCAAAAAGAGGGAATTCTTCCCAAAGCATTTTATGAGACCACTGTCATCCTGATACCAAAACCAGGCAGAGACTCAACAAAAAAATAAAACTTCAGGCCAATATCCATGATGAATATAGATGCAAAAATCTTCAATAAAATATTGGCAAACTAATTGCAACAACATCAAAAAGCTTATCCATTACAATCAAGTATGCTTCATTCCGGGGATGCAAGGCTAGTTCAACACACGCAAGTCTATAAACGTAATACACCACATAAACAAAACCAAAGACAAAAACCACATGAATAGCTCAATAGATGCAGAAAAGGCCTTCAACAAAATTCAACAGTGCTTTATGCTAAAAACTCTCAATAAACTAGGTATTGAAGGAGCATATCTCAAAACAAAGCTATTTATGACAAACCTACAGCCAACATCATACTGAATGGGCAAAAACTGGAAGCATTCCCTTTGAAATCCGGCACTAGACAAGGATGCCCTCTCTCACCACTCCTATTCAATATAGTATTGGAAGTTCTAGCCAGAGCAGTTAGGTAAGAAATAAAAAACAAAGGGTATTCAATTAGGAAAAGAGGAAGTCAAATTGTCTCTATTTGCAGATGACATGATTGTATATTTAGAAGACTTTATCATCTCAACCCAAAATCTCCTTAAATTGATAAGCAACTTCAGCAGTCTCAGGATACAAAACCAATTTGCAGAAATCACAAGCATTTCTATATACCAATAACAGACTAACAGAGACTCAAATCATGAGCAAACTCCCATTCACAATTGCTACAAAGAGAATAAAATACCTAGGAATATAACTAACAAAGGCTGTAAAGGACCTCTTCAAGGAGAACTACAAACCACTGTTCAAGGAAATAAGAGGACACAAACAGATGGAGAACCATTCCATGCTCATGGTTAGGAAGAATCAATATTGCAAAAAAGGCCATACTGCCCAAAGTAATTTATAGATTCAATGCTATCCCCATCAAGCTACCAATGACCTTCTTCACAGAACTGGAATAAAACCACCTTAAACTTCATATGGAACCAAAAGAGAGCCCACATAGCCAAGACAACCCTAAGCAAAAAGAACAAAGCCGGAGGCATCATGCTACCTGATTTCAAACTATACTACAAGGCTACAGTAATCAAAGCAGCATGGTACTGGTACCAAAAGAGAGATATAGACCAATGGAACAGAACAGAGGCCCTGGAGGCAATGCCGCACATCTACAACCATCCAATTTTTGACAAACCTGACAAAAACAAGCAATGAGGAAAGGATTCCCTGTTTAATAAATGATGTTGGGAAAACTCACTAGCAGTGTGTAGAAAGCAGAAACTGGTCCCCTTCCTGACACCTTACACTAAAATTAACTCCAGATGGATTAAAGACTTAAACATAAGACCTAACACCATAAAAACCCTATAAGAAAACCTAGGCAATACCATTCAGCACATAGGCATAGGCAAGGACTTCATGGCTAAAACACCAAAAGCAGTGGCAACAAAAGCCAAAATAGACAAATGGGGCTGAATTAAACTCCAGAGCTTCTGTACAGCAAAAGAAACAATCATTAGAGTGAACCAGCAACCAACAGAATGGAAAAAATTTTTACAATCTACCCATCTGACAAAGGGCTAATATCCAGAGTCTACAAAGAACTGAAACAGATTTACAAGAAAAAAACAAACAAACCCATCCAAAAGTGGGTGAAGGATATGAACAGACACTTTTCAAAAGAAGAGGTATAAAAGGGCAACAAACATATGAAAAAATGCTCATCATCACTGATTATTAGAGAAATGCAAATCACATTGAGATATCACCTCATGCCAGTTAGAATGGCAATCATTAAAAAAAATCTGGAGACAACAGATGCTGGAGAAGATGTGGAGAAATAGAAACACTTTTACACTGTTGGTGGGAGTGTAAATTAGTTCAACCATTGTGGAAGACAGTGTGGTGCTTCCTCAAGGACCTAGACATAGAAACTCCATTTGACCCAGCAATCCCATTACTGGGTACATGCCCAAAGGATTACAAATCATTCTATTATAAAGACACATGCACAGGTATGTTCATAGTAGCACTGTTTACAATAGCAAAGACCTGGAACCAATCCAAATGTTCATCAACGATAGACTGGACAAGGAAAATGTGGCACATATATACCATGGAATACTATGCAGCCATAAAAGGTGATGAGTTTGTGTCCTTTGTAGGTATGTGGATGAATCTGGAAACCATCATTCTCAGCAAACTGACACAAGAGCAGAAAATCAAACACCGCATGTTCTCACTCATAGGCATGTGATGAATAATGAGAACACATGGACACAGGGAAGGGAGCATCACACACTGGGGTCTGTTGTGGGGGGGCTAAGGTAGGGACAGTTTGGGGGTGGGGCGATCGGGGAGGGATAACATGGGGAGAAATGCCAGATGTAGGTGATGGGGGGATGGAGGCAGAAAACCACATTACCATGTGTGTACCTATGCAGCAACAATACTGCATGATCTGTACATGTACCCCAGAACCTAAACTACAATTTAAAAAAATGACAAAGGGAAATATAGGTGCTTATTGGATAGCATTAAAGGTGCATATTAACAGAGTATTAATGAAAACTTTGGTATCTGGTCAAGAGAATAAGTGTGCCATTGATAGGTGCAGAAACTGAAAAAGAGGCTGATTTATAGATATTAGAGTTCATGCAATATCATAGGAGGGAATACCTGCCAGTCCATGAAACACAGATTGATATCAAAGTTTCCTTCCACTGAATAGGTTGGTAGGGGGTGGGAAAAATTTAGAAAACATTTTCAGATCTACTGTGATTGACACATAAAGGAGGAACCTCAATCCCAGGTAAAGCCAGGAATGAAGATGCTTTAACCCTGAGCCTATTGACAGAGACTGCAATTGATTCAAAACTTCTGATCAGCAGTCATGATGTGGGCTCAGTTGAGTGTCAGGTGGAATCTGAAATTTAGAGACGTTAGTACTATCATCTATGAGGATGTTAATATTAGCCCATTATTCTTGGCCTCCTGCTTTTGATTGTGTGTGTGCACTCTGGGTGTGCATATATGTGTGCTTTTGCTCATCTACATATTCATGCTATGTTTATAGAAAATACCGGATCAATATGGAAAAGAATAGAGTCTAGAAGATAGTCCACTCTGTTTGGGATGCAGCGCTCTGGTTCAGGAACTTGACAGGCCGTAGCCCCCAGATAGCATATCCCTAGTCATCTTTCACTCAATTCTATTTTGTACTCAACAAAAAATTCAGTGCATATCTGTCACATGGATATAATTATTTGTGCATATTAAACTCAGTAAATGACTTTAACCGTACTCTACATCATTCTTTACTGATTGCTAAAGTGTTGGAATCTCCCCCAAAGTAGTTACCAAACTCAAAGAATACAGTTGAATATGCTGGTTGCGGTGAGTCATGCCTGTAATCCCAGCACTATGGGAGGCTGAGGTGGGGTGGATCACTTGAGGTCTGCAGTTCGAGACCAGCCTGGCCAACATGGTGAAAACCCATCTCTATTAAAAATTCAAAAATCAGGTTGGTGTGTTGGTGGGCACCTGTAATCCCAGCTGCTCAGGTGACTGAGGCAGGAGAATGGCTTGAACCCAGGAGTAGGAGGTTGCGGCAAGCCAAGATCCCACCATTGCACTCCAACCTGGGAGACAACAGCGAAATTCCACCTCAAAAAAAAAAAAAAAAAAAAGATAGAATATAGTTGAATAAAACAGCTTTACAGATATAGACAGTCCAAAACATTTTTCTGTGGCTTAATTTTTCTATATCTTCTGAGGGGTTATGAATGTCTGAGAAAAATTATGTGATGAGATAAATAGCAAAATTTTTTGTCCTTAATATCTATCAGAAAACACATCTTGTTACAACAAAATATGCAATGTGGTTCTTAAAAAAGTAGAAAGTGAAAACAGAAAACAGGCAGTTCATCTTCTTTCATTTTCCTTTTTATGCCAGAATCTTAAACATCAAAAAAATCTATTTGGATTTTCTCATTTGATGGTTATTGAATTTAGCCAAAATAAGGTAAAGACTTCCCAACCATAGCGTATTATTTTTAAGTCATGCAAAACAATTGTGCTTCAGCTAAATTGTTTTGTAGATTGTTAAAACATTTTAAGCAATGAGAAAAAATATTCTGCTCTTGCTGTTTTGGAGGGGGCGATCAATAAAACCTCTTAAGTATGTGACAGAAAAAATGGAGTATTATATAGGATACAAAAAGCTTTATACTACAGTTAGTCTAATGGTCATAACTGTAAATGGTACTGGAAAATGTATATATTAAATTAAGTCTCACAAGCTCCGAATTTGCTGTGGGCAATTTAAAAAGAATTTCCTCACTTCTTCCCTAGGGGAGATGGGTGGGGGATCTCTCACACAGGCCTGACTCCTCACCATCCATCATTTCAAAGAGACATATATCGGTCTCCAAAGTGCTTTAAGGCAGCCGCAAGCAAGTGTCGCTTTGAGATAAATGCATTATTAAACTGTTGGAAAATTTCACATCATGGGTCATTTATCTATGCTAAATTGGGTCAAAAACCTCTACACATGCCTAGATAAATGAGAGAGAAGAGCAAAATTCTCCTGTGGGAAGTCGTACTTTGACAAGCTTTATGAGTGTGGTTTATTATTTATTGAGTAGCCATGGGGAAGGGAGGTTTTCTTGTTTTTGTTGTGTATGTGCATGTTGTTATTTTAAGAGGTAATCAAACAAACATAACACAGAAGTAGTCTTATCTAATAAATGTAGTTAGATATTTACCATCCCTAGATTGCCACAAATTAGATTTTGTTGTATAAATCATTAAATATCTGTTCATTTAACAAACATTTGAATGTGTTTGGTGTATCCTATATTGTATAAGAAGTAAGGAGTGTGAGAATAATTATTTTAGGTGTAAATTTAAATCCTAAATTCTGAGCTATTTCACCATGATAGGAATGATCTAATTGCCTTAGATTTATATCTTTTAAAAATGGAATATGGATGCAGACAAGGGAGGGATTAGACCTTCCAATCTTTAAAGGAGTTGCAGGAGAGGTGACCTGAGCAGGGCCTTCAATGATGGGTAGTGATTTTCCAGGTAAAGAAAGTCCAGGGGTCTAGGTCCAGGATGAAGAAACAGCAGGAGAGAAGAAAGAGGGAAGCAAAATTAAAGTTATGATGATGATGTAATTGAGGACATAATTATAGATTGCCCAAATTAAGACACTTTATGAAAGGGAGCACTATTAATAAGTAAACTGGGATGACAGATATAAAACAAATGGAAACACACAGTTAACTGAGGTGTGTCCTTATCCTTGCAGTGGCTTGCATGCTGATCTTACAGTGTTTGTGAAAGGTCATCCAAATCTAAGAATGTGAATACACTTACTGCCACTGAACTACACATCTGAAAATGGGCAAAATGGTAAATTTTATATTATGTATGTTTTACCACAATGAAAGAAAACACAATTCAGAACCCTACAACTGTGGACACAGTTTCAGTGGAACATTTACCAAGGTGGCGTGAAGATGCCGAAAGAAGAAATAGTTAAATACAAATGATTCTAGCAGACTTTGTTTTCTTTTTATTGTCCTGAATTTTTGATTTTCTAGTAAATTGAGAAATATCTTATCTCTTATTATTTCATCAAATCTTATTGTTCATCACTTATGTTCCTGATATGCAGAGAGAGAAAGGAAAGAAGCTAGAACAGAGCCATCTTAAAAGCAGCAAGGGGAAGACAAGTCATCACTTAGAAGTCAGCTCCTGTAAATAGAGCTTGTTCTTGATTTCTAATTTAATTCCATGGTAGTGGGAAAATATGTTTTGTATGATTTAAATTCCCTTAAATTTATCGAGGCCTGTTTAAGGCCTACCACAGGTCCTATGTTGGAAAATATTGCACGTCAATGGAATTTTCCCAAATGATTAAACCTTTTTCATTTTACACAACAAGCATGTATTGGACATCTAATGAATTGTTTAGGATGTTCTCAATAGCTTATGTGACAGAAAAATGAGGTTCCATTTGAGTCTTTGCTCAATCTGTTGCACAAAGTAAAATTGTCACTTTTTGTGACTTTATTAAGATATAATTCACATGCCATACAGTTCATCCGTTTAAAGTGTAAAATCCAGTGGTGCTAATATAATCACAGTGTTGTCAAATTCTAATTTAATAATCTAATATTTTAACATATTCTAATAATATTATCAAAATCTAATTTTAGACCATTTTCTTTCTGCAAAAGTAAGTCCACATCTACATCATTCTTCCTTACCTCCATCGACATTCAATTCAGCCCTAGATAACCATTAATCCATTTTCTGCCTCTATAAAGATTGCCCTATTCTGAACATTCTACATAAATATAATTGTAAAACATATGATCTTTGTTACTGGGTTCTTTGACTTACCATGTTTTCAGGGTCCATCTATGTTTTGTATCAACACTTCATTCCTTCCAATGGCACAAAAAATCTACTGTATGAATGTACCACATTTTATAGATTCATTTATTTACTTAAGGAGACTTGGGTTGTTTCCACTTTTTGGTTACTAGGAATAATGCTGCTGTGAAGGTTCATTTACAAGTTTTTCGTGGATGTATCTTTTCATTTCTCTTGAGAAAATAGCAAGGAATGGAGTCACTGGGTTCAGTGATAATTCTATGGTTCATCTTTTGAGGAACTGTCAGACTGCTTTCCAAAGTGACTGCGCCATTTTACATTCTCACAGGCTATGTACAAGAGTTCTAATGTCTTCATATCCTTGTTATTATCTGTTTTTTTGATCATAATTATCTTAGTATCTATGAGGAGATATCTTATTGTGGTTTTGATTTTAATTTTCCTGATGGCTAATGATGTTAAACATCTTTTCATTTTCTTATTGGCCTTTTGCATATCTTCTTTGGAGGAATGTCTATTCAATTTCTTTGCCCATTTGTAATTCAGTTATTTGTCTTCTTAATTTTTGAGTTGTAAATATTTATTGTGTTTTTCGGATACTAGTCCCTTGTCAGGTATATCATTTGGAATTTGTTTTTGTTTTTGTTTTTGAGATGGAGTCTGGCTCTGTCCCAGGCTGGAGTGCAATGGCACGATCTCGGCTCACTGTAACCTCCACCTGCTGGGTTCAATCAATTCTCCTGCCTCAGTCTCCTTAGTAGTTGGGATTACAGGCATGTGCTAGCACGCCAGGCTAATTTTTTGTATTGTTAGTAGAAACGGGGTTTCACTATGTTGGATGTTGGCCAGACTGGTCTTGATCTCCTGACCTCAGGTGATCCACGCTCCTTGGCCTCTCGAAGTTCTGGGATTACAGGCATGAGCCACTGTGCCAGGCCTTTGCTATTGATTTCTAATTTAATTCCATGGTAGTGGGAAATTGTACTTTCCATAATTTAAATTTTCTTAAATTTATTGAGGCCTTGTTTAAGTCCCATCATATGTCCTATGTTGGAAAATATTACATATCCACTTGAGAAGAATGTATTTTCTACTGTTGTTGAGTGGAGTATTCTATAGATGTTTATCAGATCTAATTGATTTATAGTCTTGTTCAAGTTCTCTATTTCTTTTTTTTATATACCTTGTTGTTCTATCCATTACTGAGAGTGGGATATTTTAAGTCTCCAACTACGGTAGTTCCATTCTGTCGCTTTCTGGTTTATCTATTTTGAGGCTCTGTTTTAGGCTTATGTATATATATTTATAATTTTTATATGATACTGATGGACTGACCCTTTTATCAGCATAAAATGTCTCTTGTAATCTCTAGTATTTTTGTTTTAAAAATCTTTTTTTTTTCTATTACTATAGGTATGTCAGGTCTTCCCTCCCCTCCCCTCCCCTCCCTACCCCTCCCCTCCCCCCATTCCTTTTTTTGACAGAGTCTCACTTTGCTGCCCAGGCTGGAGTACGGTGACACAATCTTAGTTCACTGAAACCTCTGCCGCCCAGGCTCAAGTGATTCTCTTGCCTTAGCCTCCCAACTAGCAGGGATCACAGGTACATGACACCACACCCAGCTAATTTTTGATTTTTAGTGTAGATGAGGTTTTGCCATGTTGGCCAAGCTGGTCTCAAACTCCTGGCCTCAAGTGATCTACTTGCCTTGGCCTCCCAAAGTGCTGGGATTGCAGGTGTGAGCCACTGTGCGCTGCCACTCAGCTTTCTTTTGGCTGCTGTTTGAATGATACATCTTTTTTCCGCCCTGTTACTTTGAATCTATTTGTGTCTTTAAATCCATAATGTGTATTCCATAGACAATATATAGTTGAATCACAGTTGTTTTTAAATCCAGTCTGAAAATCTCCGTCTTATCCACTCACAGTTAATGTTGTTATTAATATGGTTGGATTTGTGTATGCCACTTAACTTTTGGCTTTTGGTTTCTCAGATCACTTTGTGCTTCTCTATTCCTCCATTTCTTTCTTTTGCATTGAGTGAATATTTTGTAGCAGAGCATTTTAATTTATTTAGTTCTTTTTTCATTGTATTTTTGAGGTTTTTAAAAGTGGTTTCTATAAGGTTTCCCTACAGTATTCATTTAGCAGAATCAACTTTAGATTTATACCAACTTAAATTCAATGAGAAGTAAAAATCCTATTTCTAGATAGCCCTATTCTCTCTTACCCTCATTTCGTGCTATTATTTTTAAATGCATTATATTTATATAAGTTACAGGCCGAAAATAACATTATTATACTTTACATGAGTTTATGCATATCAAAGGAGCTGAGAGAACAAAGGAGAGGAAGTATATATTTCTAAAGTTTTGTTATATTAACCTTGTTTATCATTTGCTCTATTTCTATGGATTTGAGTAAGCATCTGGTGTCATTTCCTTATTCAATACAACTTTTCTGTCATTCTCCTCCTTTGTGCTGTTATTGTCAGATATAAGCCCAATGAAACAATTACAGGTACATATTGGTTGTTGAATACAATCATATTTTAAAATTTATTAAGAAAGAAATAAGAAATATGAATTTATACTCTTTTATAATTACGTAATTATCTTTACCAGCACTCCGTTTTTTCACGTGGATTTGAAATACTTTGTGGGGTTACATGTTTTCAGCCAGAAGAAATTCTTTTGGTATGTCTTATAAAGTAGATCTGCTAGCAGAAAAAAAAAAAAAAAAAGAAAGAAAGAAAAAAAATCTGTTTTTATTTACTTTTTCATTTCATTTATTTTCATTTATTTTGCCTTAATTGCTGTAAAGTGGGTTTGCTAGATATAATGTTGGAAAACTTTGAAGATGTTATTCTACTTTCTTCTGGACTCCATTGTTTCTGATGAAAAATCAGCCATTTATGTTATTATAGCTTATTGTGATAACTTGTCTTTCTCTTGCTGCTTTTAAGATTCTCTTTGTCTTCTAACATTTTTACTGGCTTGTCTGATGTGGATCTTATTGTGTTCATCCTACTAGGCGGTTATTGAGGTTCCTGGAAGTACAGATTAATGTTTTTCATCAAATTTAAGAAGTTTTCTGCTATCATTCTTTTGATTATGTTTTCTACTCCTTCCTTTCTCTATTCTGCTGATGCTCCCATTATTCATGTGTTGCTGAGCTTCTGGTTGGTGAGAGTTTCTCTGAGGGGCAGATCTCTTTTCTTCATTATTTTTTTCTCTATTTTTCAGATTGCAAAATCTGTCTCCAAATTCATTAACGAATGAATTAACTAACTAATTAACAAATTCATTAACTAATTTCCTCTGCTTGCTAAAATCTACTGCTGAATTGCTGTAGTAAATTTTATTAAAATGATTGTAATTTTCAGCTCCAAAATTTTTGTTTCTTACAATTATTTTTCATACTTTTGTTGTTGATAATTTCATTTACTCTTTATTGAGCACTATGCTGGGTACTTTAAAGTTGTAGAGGTTTTCTCAGCTCTATTGGACAGTTTAGGAATCTTGGGCCCAGAGGTAAAGAGAGGCAGAGCTTACCTCCCATCGAGGCAGGCTGACCCCAGCATCCGCACTCTTCTGCAGCCTCCATATCTACAGAAAGCCTCATAGGGAGCAGGTGCCCAAGGCAAGCTTCCTCTAAGAAGGGGATGAGTTGTTCCTGGGTCTCATGCTAGGCCTCCAGGGGCAGTATGTGCCCTCTTGGCAGGAAGGAGAGGGGCCAAAGGGTCATCCTGAGAGCTCATTTGGGCCTACTTCCTCAACACACTTCCTTTCTATGATAAAGGCTATGAGAACTTTAAGACAATAGAGGAGTTTGGGAGCTGGGGCCTTGAACCAGTTGATTTCTAGCCCCAAGTGTGTATATATCTTTCTGGGTAATCTCTGTCTTTTGGGAGGAGATGTATGAACTGTGCCACCTACAGAGACCATGAGCTAGACATTCTCCCCATGTGATAATTATCACTATATTTCTAGCAATAGTGATAATTACCCCTTATTAAGTGGATGCTATATGCTTGGGCACCCATGCCCATCGTTTTTACGTGTTACCACATTTAATCCTCATAGTAGCCCTATGAATTTATTCATCCTATTCTGCAGATGAGGAAGGAACTGAAGAGATTTTGCACCTTGCTTAGGGTCACACAGTAAGCCATGGAGCTGTAGTTTCAACTATAGTCAGGTCTATCTGACTCCAGAGCTAGTGTTCATACCCCTTTATTTGTGCAGTTTCACCTCAAAACAAATCTGTGAGGTTGGTATATCCTAATTTTAATCCTTTGTTTGATGGGACATTATCACACTTCTTTTAAGCATAGCTTTCCTTATTTGAATACACACACACACACACACACACACACACACACACACATATAATAGCTATTTTTATATTTTTGTTTTTATCTAGATCTAACATCTGTGCCTTCTCAAAAGCAGTTTCTATTGCCTGTTTTTTCTCCCATGACTCAGAGCTACATTTTTCTCTTTGTGTATTTTGTACATTTTTGTTCTAAAAGCTAGACATTTTAAAAAAGTCTTGTAACTACCCTGAATACTAATTTTTCAGTCCTTCCTAAATCTCTCTTTGTATCTTTTCTTATTTCTCTGTTAAGCTGTCTGCCTTAGTTTGTATGACATAAAGCCATTAGCCTTCAGTAATTTCTAGTTGTTTGTTTTATTGTTTTCAGCTATTCCCTGGGGATATAAATTGCTCTAGTCCAATTCACTTAAATGCAGGTCATTTTGCAAAGGTAAATTCTGAGCCCAGTTTTTGAGGTTTGCTCCTTTTTCTAGCTGTCACTCCTTGGTTCTCCCTTTAAACCTCTAGCTTGTTCGCAGCTTTTCTGGAGCAACCAGCATCCTCTTAATTGCTAGGCTTAACCTTTATTTATTCCCAATACGTAAAGTTAATTTCTTTGTAGAATTTCCCCACCCCCAAGTAAAACCTCTGCACCACTGCTCAGGAGCTTGAGAAGGGAAGATTGACCTACTTTTTGAGGAGTGACACTTCTGCTTCACATGTGGGGCAATGAGGTGGAGAAGCAGCCTCCAATCTTCTTGGTTGCCTGTTCTGAGGTGTAACATCTACCTTACGAGCAAATTGAATGGAGGGCCCTTGCGGCCACTGTATGCTCACTCTACCGCACTGGGCTCTTGCTTCTATCTATGAGTGGGGAGCTGAATGGAAGAAAATCCCAGACCTCTTGGCCAGTCTTATGTAGCATAGAGGTCCTGCAACATGTAGCTGGGAATATGAGAAACATGGGCAACCTGCATCTCCCAAGGAGATACTGTAGCCCTTAACTGAGAAGTGGAGAGAAAAGGAGACCTACGCTCTTGACTGCAGCCATCAAAATGGAGCCCCCATCATGCTGAGCTGGGTGGCTGAGAGTGGGGGAGCTAGTCTTGGCCCAATTTACCACAGCCTTGCTATTCTTATTAAAATTTAGTAGATTTTTTTCAAATAAGCATTTCTTCTCTGGCTGCATTGCCTTAAGAAAATTTCCAGAGACTTGTATTATTTTAAAATATTCATTTTCACCAGTTATGGTTGTTTCCCTGGTGAAAGGGTCTGTGTTACTCTTCATATCACCATCTTAAGTTATGTTTTGAAAGGAGTTTATCCAATCTGAAGGCAATTCCCTAATCATTTCTAGGTCAAAAAAGGGGCCTCCATGTATAAAAAGTAAATTTTAAAAAGAGTCCTAATGTTCACATCAGAACAACTCTTCCTCTCTACTGTTTTGATGCTGTCAGCATGTGATATCCCTCTGGTATTAATACTGGTGCCTAAGCCATTTACCAGACACTGAACTTTGAAACTCATCAGAAGATTGATTGAAATACTAATAACCAGGTGTTTTTATTCTAAAACTTTTCAATTCTTATTCTGAAATTATCTCAGTTCTCTCCTTATATATAGTAGAGATAAATAAAAGAGATAATCATATCTGGATAATATTGCATTGTATGACCACAAAGTACTTCTGAATTTTCACAAAATGCTTTATTACTATAATAATAACAATACATAGCCAGTTCTAGTCCTCTAATGCTAACATCAGTGCTAAGAGGTGGGTACCATTTTCCCCCATTTAACATGTGTGTAACTGGAAATTGAAGTTCACCTAGCAAGCAGGTAGTAGAAGGGAGGCTGAGAACATGAATCCCAGACAGATGGATTCCAAAGTCTTTAATCGTCTTATAATTGCTTCATAGTGTTAACCAATGCTAGAAACATTAAGTACTGCATTTTTCAAAATGTAGTCCAGGGGTACCTGAAAGTCCTCAATACTCATTGAGGAATCCACGAAATTATTTCATAAAAGCTGTTTTCATAATAAAAATATGTTATTTGCCTTTTTTATTCTGCTTCTCTCACTGGTATACAGTGGAGTTTCTGAGGCCCACATTACTCCGATTGGGAATGCTTCATGTGCTTGCATAGCTTTGTATCTCATATCTCCCTTTCTATTGCTAATGTGTTAAACATTGATAGATATAACCCAAGCATATGAGGATATTTGAGGCTGTCCATTTTTAAAATTGCAGTGGAATTCTAAGACCAAAAAGTTTAGTTTGAGAACCACATATTTAATTAATGCTACTACAAATTATTCAAAACCATGTGAAACCATTGTTCTCCTCTCTGTTTCTATGTATTCAGTATTTTTAGATTCCAAATACATGTAAGATCATGCAGTATTTTCTTTTTCTGTATCTGGCTTGTGTCACTTAGTACAATATTCTCTAAACTGTTCCATGTTATTGCAAATTGTGCTGTATCCTTCCATTTTCAAAGCTGAATGGCATTTCATTGTATACATATAGCATAATATACAATTTAAAAAAACACTCTTGGAAGGAATTGAGTTTACATAACATACAATTTATAATTCCACTGCTTACATAAAGAAAGAAAAGAAGTCATTTTGGCTGTGATTTTACATCACTAGAATCTTACAATGAATATTATATAACCCAACATTCTTCTTTTTTAATTTGCCTTGCCTATCTTTAAGTTTAGAGTTAAAAGTGTAATTGTAGTGACAATTTACCCTAGTTGTCTGATAACACATTATATTTTACTTATGTCAAAAATTTGGGGTATCTTTTCTAGATATTTTATTGGTTCTGTTATAATGTGCTTTGAACTTTTTAAAAATAGAAGTAACTGTAAAGGTAAATTTTGCAAATTCAATACACTTCTTATGTTAATGAAAGTGGTCTGAATTAACACTCTTCTCTTTCATCCTTTAATTTTTCTTATTTCATTCATAAGATGACATTCTGCGGATGTGGCATAATGGAGGAGTCAATTTTCATAACTGTATGTTTTGAGAATTCCAAAAAAGTAAACAAAAACTTAGCTGGTCTGGCACCTTGAATACAGCCTTTTCTGTTTACTTGCAGTAGTTTTGCTTATTAATTGAAACTTAATCCCTCGAGAAATGGAGTACAGCACATTTCAGAGTATTTCACTCAAGGTCTGAGGGATCCAGGGCATTTGAACATCAACTCCTGACAGTCATTGTTTGAGGGCCATATTAGTTTTCCACTGCTGCCACAACAAAATACCACAGACTAGTGGGGGCTTAAACAATAGAAATTTGGTTTCTCACAGACGTGGAGTCTAGAAATTCTAGATCAAGGTGTTAGGAGGCTTGGTTTCTTCTGAGGCCTCTTTTACTGGCTAGCAGATGGCTGCCTTCCAATGTGTCTTCACCTGGTCTTTCCTCCTTGGCCATGCATCCTTGGTGTTTCTCTGTGTGTCCAAATTTCCACTTCTTGTAAGGTCATCAGTCAGGTTGGATGAGGGCCAACCATAATGGCCTCATTTTAATTAATCTCTTTAAAGGTTCTATCTCCAAATACCATCACACTCCAAAGTCCTGAAGTTTAGAGTTTCAACTTATGAATTTTGTGCTGGCATGATTCAGCTCCTAGCAGGGGACCTGCTGGGGTAAGAGGAGAAATTTTTTGGGACTACTTCTGATATAAGCAAAGCAGGCTCAAGCTGCCAGTATAAATCTATGACAAAAAATGCAGCTCTTCCCAGCTGGAAGTCAGACATGCACTGCAAGACGATATGGGTGGGGCAAAACAACATCTTCCATCTCTGCAGACAAAACTACAAGTATCCTAAGGTTGACCTTATCAAATGGTATAGTCTCTTAGTCTCAAGAGAGTAATGACCACATATACACACATTTGATTAAATACATCTAACTACATTCTATATAAGTAGACACAAAGGGATCATAGTCTATTGGGGCATATGATGTGAGTTCATTTGTGGAAGATATAGAGGCATGGGACATGGTGCCATGAGAGAGAGTGGGGAGATGGACATGCAGGTCATCAAATAGTGAAGGCTTTCATGCAATGGTGGCTCCTAAGCTAAATCTTGGAAAACAGATAGAAATCCATAAAATTGGCAAGAAGCCTGAAACAGAGAAATGGAAAGAATTTTGCATATGGAGTAACCAGGGTGGAGGTGGAGAGATAAGGATGGCGCATTAGTGCATGTAAATGTCCAATGGCAATGAGCTAGCATCTTTTAGTAGAGACGCTGGTAGAGAAAGCAGCTCTACTCTCCACTTCTCAGAATCTAAACCACAGAAGGAACTTATTGACAAGTATTTTGTACTCAGCAATGCATTCAGGGACTTTTCCCTTTCATTATTTTTTCCTCATACAGTTGCAGAAGAGCAAAGTGACAACAAACTAAGGTTTTCTCTGCAATTAGGAGTAAGCAGTTAACGTTCCCTCTCTCCTCCTCTCCCTCTCTTTCTCTCTCTCGCTCTCTGGAGGATCTAAAGCTGCTGGCAGCTGAGAAAAGCCACATGGAAGGATTTTTTATGCCAAGCTGGCTTGAATCCCAGTGTCATGCATATTCCTTTGAAAGGGGTTTTGACTCCAGGCTAAGAAACCAGACTATGTTAGAAGGGAATATTCTCATCAAAGTCAGAGCATTTGCATTTAATTCAGCATTTTGCTCCCTCCCAAGATAGCTTTTTCAGTTATTGCAAAATGTAAGACAGTATTCCCCTGAGAAAGAAAAAAGGAATCATCCACTCCCCTTTTGAGACTTAAAATGAAGTGATTCCACAATTACCATGGGCTTGGTTGGAACCATGTCCCTGGGTAAAAAGCCATCCTGTTTACTTATGGTGCGTGCATGCATACATGTGCTTGTCTACTTTATAAAGGGAAACAAGCAATCTAAAATGTAAATGCTTAGAATTACATGGACTTTAACATTTTTAAGGTTTAATACATGGCAAAATTAAGAGCCAGCACTAATTGTCCTAAAGCATAATATCTTCACTTGTAAAGAAAGAAAAATTACAGAGAAATTGGGCAATTTATGTTAACCTCTGACAAGGATATTACTAGACCAGGCAATATGTTACTCATCCCATATTGCATGAGACAAGCTTATACTATAAATTATTTGTTGCTCATCTGAAAACCAAGGTTAACTGAATGTCCTGTATTTTTATTTGCTAAATATGGCAAACCTAGGTCTCTCAGTTATAACTAGAAGTACCAGAACTCAAGCCAGGATTGCCTAAGCAAAGCTAACATTGTGAAGCATTGTGCACTATTGATAGAAACATATCATGGCACTATATTCAGTGTTTTCTTTTCTGGCTATGAGAAATGCTTATGTACTGGTGTACATTTATTTGTATGATAGTTGAAAGGCCCGTGTTTGAAATTCCTAAGACCTAAATTGGAATTAATACTCTTCTACTCGTCAGTTGTGCAATTTTACCCACATTTCTCTCAGAACCTCAATGTTCTTGTTAAAGGGGGATTATTTTGTCTCCTCTGATATGTAGGTAAATAAAAGTTGACCAATGGCTTCTGCCTGACACTGCACAAAAAGTTGAATTATCTCATTAAATCTTCACATGAAAACTCTGAGGGTAGACACTTGCAATAAGAATTCTGACTCTATAGTTGTTGTTTCCTTTTTTAAAAATTATTTTACCTTAAGTTCAAGGATACATGTGCAGGATGTGCAGGTTTGTTACACAGATATACATGCGCCATGGTGGTTTGTTGCACCTATCACCCTGTTGTCTAGGTTTTAAGCCCCGCATGCATTAGGTATTTGTCCTAATGCTCTCTCTCCCCTTGCTCCTCATCCCCTGACAGGCCCAGGTGTGTGTTGTTCCCTACGTGTGTCCATACCAGCTTTAAAGCTTTATCTCTTCTTCTTCCCTGATGCCTCGCTTCTGGGCAAGCTAATAAGAAAGTTTGAGTGCTCCCTCCTTTAGCGTTAGAAGGGAGTTCAAACAATGGAAACTCTCATCACATCCTGCCCCAGCTATGATAAAAGCCCCAAGCCAATCTCCTCTTCTTGATCTCTCCAACCATTTTAGGACCAGCTTGGGAAGCCTGCCCTTTTCTCCCCAGAAGACTCATTTTGTGACTAATAAACATTTCATACTCTATTGGGGTGTGTGTGTGTGTGTGTGTGTGTGTGTGTGTGTGTGTGTTTAACATCTGAACTAGACTCTGAAAGGGGGTCTGTCCTATTTCTTTGGAGTGGCTACAAAACAATACTATTATGTCTGTAATTTAGAAGTGAGAAAACTTGGGCTTAAATGAGGATTAACTTTCCCCAGTCACACAAACTAGTAAATTATGTATCTGACTTTAGAGCCCCAGTTTATGGTGTTAGGAAGATAAAATGAGGAAATTCATAGGAAATGTTTAGTCTAGCACTCAACACATTTTTAATGTCCCATAAATACCACCCACATCTAGGTAAAACAGAGAGGTCAGCATGTGTGGACATCAAGGTAGGTTATTGATTCACTGCTTTGCCATCTGCACCAAACTCAGAGCTTTCTTAGAATTAAAGGTTTACATGTGTAGCAAACAACCACTTGATGCTTGCAAACAGTCTGTGGCTATCTTTCCAAAGCACAGAAAATGCACAGCTTCCATCGGTCCAAGATAACAAGTCTATTTTCCAGTCTCACATCTTTCATCCCCTGGTTGTTTGCTGGAAGCTGCTGGCTGGCTGTCAACCTGACAGCCCCCATCTGTCATCAGTGTACATATGCCTTTTATACACTGCCTTTCAAAGCGACTTATAGGATATGTCTTCTATTTGCCTGAAAGGTGGACATTCTGCTAAGACACTTATGAATCCTAGTGTTCTCTGCCACTCTGTGTAAGGTACAGTTAAACCCCACCTAATCCGAGAATGACGTCTCCTGACACCTCTGTAATACACCAGGAAATCACTAGGGGGACAAGCATAGACCAGCAGAACGGGATGCCTGGGAAAAGTAATGGATTCTCTGCCTTAGAATAGTTGAAATCATGATTGCAAATACTTTGAGCTAAAAGAGTCCCTCTAACTATCTGGTAGTTGGAGAAACATGTGTTCTCTGCAAAGAACCCCTCAGATTTTATTTTGTGTGGCAGAAAAATATTTGATAGGTAACAGAATTACCATTATAGCTAAAAATCCTTTTCTTGAAAATAGAATCTCATCAAGGAGTAAGACATGCATACTCACAGAATCCTAACATATTAAGCTGGTCTTTTTTTTAAATTTAAGTTCTCGGACACATGTGCAGAACGTGAAGGTTTGTTACATAGGTATACATGTGTCTTGGTGGTTTTCTGCACCCTCAACCCATCATCTATGTTTTAAGCCCCGCATGCATTAGGTATTTGTCCTAATGCTCTCCTTCCCCATGCCCCCCACACCCCAATAGGCCCTGGTATGTGATGTTTCCCTCCCTGTGTCCATGTGTTCTCATTGTTCAACTCCCACTTATAAGAACTAAAAACATGTTTCATTTTCTGGTCTTTCTAACAGCCAGTACTATTTCTTCTCCTCCTCATTCAATTCAATTGCTGCTACCACTGTTACGACAATTACTACTGCTACTACCACTGCTACTAGTAATTGGAAGTAAGCATTCCCTAATTGTAGCTAGTTTATATACCACATGTTATTCTGTGTGTGCTTTATGTGTGATATTCTATCCTCATTATTATACTGTTAAGCTGGTTTTATTACCTGCCCCTTTTTTGAATGAAGAAACTGATACACAAAGCTGTGCCCATGTTATTCAGCTACTTGCTAGCTAAGTAAGGATTTGATCACTGCTTCGTTGGTGTGGAATTATCTTTAAGTATCACCTTGTTTAGTATTGTAGTTTGGATATCTGACCACTACAAACTTCTTTATGAAATTTTATCTTCCATGTTAGAAGTGCAGCCTAATGAAAACTGTTTGGGTCATTGAGACAGATCTTTCATGAATAGATTAATGCCCTTGCTGGCAGGAGCAGAGGCGTAAGTGAGTTCTCATTCTCTTAGTTCCTATAAGAGCTGGTTGCTAAAATAACCTGGCTCTTTCCCCGGTCTCTCTTGCTTCCTCTCTTGCCATGTGGTCTCTACACACATCATTTTCTCTCCGTATGTCAGCACGAGTGGAAGCAGCATGAGGCCCTCACCAGATACCCAATCTTGATCCTTCCAGCCAGCAGAAACGAGCTAAATAGACCTTTTTTACTTTATAAATAAACGACCGTCCTCAGGTATTCCTTTATAGCAACACTACATGGAATAAGAAAGCTGGCATCTTCTGGTAGAGAAATCTGAATCCCAGAGAATGTGGTGGCTAGTTCAGGGTTATAGGACAGGATTTCTAGAATTCAGGTTTGCCTGGCCACAGATAAATACTGACTCTCATTTTCTTTCCAGTTAAGTAACAGTAAAGTGTTAAGTCTATATCCTCGGTGGTGCCTTTTCTAGCTTTGGAGATAAATAAAGGTCCTAATATTAGAAAGGACACTTTGCATAATGCACTTATGGAATGCTAATGCTCTCAGAAGGTGGGAGGTGCTCACTGTGTGCGGTAGATATGCTTGCATCTGTAGCAATATTATATATATCCTTCTCTATCATTCCCTCTCCCTCTGGATTTGTCTAATATCACTTTCCCTGCTTTCCAAGAAGAAATAGTTATCTATTCATTTGAGATGAGCCTACGACACATTGCATGCACCTCTTTTAGCATTTTTCACATGGCTCCTGAATGATTTTCACATCTGTCTGTGTCTCCTAGAATCCAAGCAACCTGAGGGTGAGAAGCGCATTATGTGTTTATTGACATCTCAAATTTCTCAAATAGCAGGCCCTTAAAGTCTCTGTAATGATTTCACAGATGACTTACTGACTGACTGACATTGAATTGCCACTAGTTGGCAAAAGTGTCTTTGCTGGCTTCATTGAGGAGAGAGAAAATAAGGTAACAGGTAAAACACAGGGGCTCGAGGGTCAGAGTGACATTCAGAGAGATATGGTGGAGATATGCAGATGTTATCTTGCATACTCGGCTCCATAAAGGGTATATGAAGGACAAGCTAACATTAAGCAGAATCTGTAAGGCTATTTCTAAATAGATTTTTCAATTACAGACATTTCTTCTGACTATAAGAGCTTCATACTGATTCAGAGTAAAGGGTACTTGGTAGCGTCAAATCTTTGATGTTTTCTGGGAAACAAAGAATGTGTTCAGTGAATGCTCTTTCATGCATAGAATACGATCAGTGCTATTCATCAGGTGACCCTTAAAGTGTCACAGAAAGATGTGAAGCTTCTGAGAGTGAAAAACTGCATCCAAAATATGCCTTTGATTTGCTTAAGGCACGTTACAGGGAAGCATTCAGAATAGGAATGAAGTTTTAAAAGGACACTAACGAAAATAAGAAGCAACTTTAATACCTTCACTGTAGAACATCATGCGGTATTTTACTAAGTGGCTTAAACGAAAAATATTTTTTTTTTAAAAAGGAAAAGGATGACAGGCATTATTGAGCTGAACTGGAGAAAGCATTTTAGGTAAATCCTCAGTGGATTTGTAAAAAGAAGTGTTATCAACTCCTGGAATCATAGCACAGTGTCCATACATATTCAGGGAAAAATTTTCCTCAAATGTCAGCATATTACATTGCAAGTTTATATCTGATTTTCTGTCTGTTCTCATATCTAGGTCTCTTTTGGAATTGTTGATTTCAAACCATACTTTCTCCTCCTCCTGGCTAGATAACACTGAATATTTAAGGTGTTAAGAAATCAAAACCCAGAAGTTGTCAGTACTGAGGCACCTGCTGTGTACATGCCCTGAATGTGTGAGTGGAAAGGAGAAGCCTATGTTGGTGGAATTCATGTGACAGTGAGAAAAGATAAATGTAACACACTAGCCTCTACTCTCCATAGGGGACGAAATGATTATAAACAGGGGGTACTACTGCCAGGGTTTTTTGTAGATTTGATAGGAAGACTTTTCAGGCCGTTTTCATTTTGGGGAGCAGAAAAATACAGCAAAGCAATAAAATGATGGATATGTGAAAATATGGATTAAGGAGAAGAGATGGCATAACTGAAAAAATATATTGCCTTGTTTGGATATGTCATCTAAAATACAATGGCAGTGGCTGAGGGGCATCTTCCTAGTTTGTCTCCTTGTGACATATGTATACCTCCACAAAAACCCAGGATGGTTTTCAGGTGACTGCAATTCCTTATGCCCTTCTGGGTTCTGAACCACACACATGCCTCTTTTGATTAGTGTGATATGTTAAGCATTTGACCAATTATCACATAACAATCCTCACAACCACACATTGAAAAAAAAATGGTCACCACTAGTTTTATAAATGATTCAATATTTTTTTTTGAATGGATGAAGAAAATATATGGACCCACTGACTGCAAAAATCGCAAAGTCTGGCAATACCAAGTTTAGCCAAAGATAGGTGGTTATGGGAGCTCTGATACTCACTGGTGAGAATATACATTTGTAAACAGTTGCACTAGCTGTGTGACCTTATGAAAAAGAATAATAGAGGAGGGCCACAGGAGAATAGAAAATTCCAGGTAGCACAGCTTTACATGATTAGCAAAAAGGAAACTGTTAAGATAACTCCATAATCTGAAAAACAGGATGTGGGCCAACCTGACTAAGACCAACTGGACCCAACACGTCACTGAATCTGATCTAGGTTTCACCTAGGACCTCATTATATGCTCACTAATGTACCAAATCCCACACCCACCAGCACCATGACAGTTCTGGGAACATTCATATTTGGTGTAAAAATGAGTGACAAAACAGTTCTAAGAAATCTTCTTTTTTTCCATAAATCTTTATGAATATTCTACCCTTTGCTTAAAGAAACCTGTAAAGATAGAAACCCCAAACCCCACTGCATGCAGTCTCTCTTATGTCCAAACTCCCTTTTCTTGAGTGTGAATTTTAGTTTTGCTATAAATTCCCATGCTTTCAATGTTTCCTGGTTTGCTCTTGAGTTACTTCTGGAAACAGAGTCTAACAGCGTGGACACTGGCCTGGGTAAAGGTCCCACTGACGTTTGGGGATCTCCCCTACCCCCCTGGTATCACTTAGATGACATTATTTATCTGAATCCCTTTCTTATATTAAAATGAGAATAATCGTACTTTCACAAAGACATTTTAAGGATTGGCTACAATCTGTCAAGTATTTAGCATAAACATAGGATGAATGAAGGGCAGTGGTGGTGCTGGTGGTGATGACGATGTTGTTGAAGATGATGATGCTTAATATACCTATGCAAGGGGGAGGGGAGAAGCAAGTCTGAGTTTTCCCTTTTCTTTAAAAATGCTGCCATCAGCAAAACTCATACTAACCGTGAGAGTTTAAGTGTGACTCAGGAACTCTGGAAGAGCATCAGGGATCTCAACGAGCTGAAAACCATCCAAGGTTGGTGTGGGAGGTCCACAAAAGGCACAGGAGATGGACTAGGAAGAGGCTTCTCAGACAATGAGATTTTGATTACACATATTCAAATCTGTGTCAACCTGGCATCAGAAGAAAGAGCTCATTAGTATTCAGTGCTGACACTGTGAATTCTGAATTATTTTGTGTCAGTAAAACTTTATACAATAACTGTGAGCTAAGGATGCTTAACAAGGTATGAAGTGTTGAGGACACAGAAGAGTGTGGTATGTTTGATTGTCCTGGTTGGGCCATTCGTTCCAATTGGATGTGGTAAAAGTAGCATTCTTGGAGAAATACAAACATTTTAAAGAGACTGGAGATGTTTGATTGGACCTGAATAGGACTGGCATCTGTAGGAGAGATTCTTCACAAGTTCTGTGGGCAAAAGGTGAGTGAAAATTATAGGAGTCAAGTTTCAGGGTAGTACAAGGGGACAGAAACAACCAATAATAATAATAGTAATAGTAATAAAAGTATTTAAAGAAGTATGCAAAAGATGCCAGGTTCCCATTAAAAAATATATTTTTAGAAGGAAATTCCTGTCATGAGTGCAGTTTTGAGCTATATTACTCTAAGATTACTTTCAACCCAAAGATTAGAGCTTTGATAGAGTGAGCTATTCATTTTATATGGTGTTTGTATTTTCATTGTATTAATACCTCCAATAGGTTGACTCTGCAAGCACTGGTAAAACACAGTGAAGAAAACCAAAATATTTCACCCCAAAATATACTTATTTGACATATTAACAGAAGTTGCTTTGAAAAGCTGTTTTATGTGGTGGAGATTTGCATATGTAGAGAATCTGCACTCTACTAACAGTGTACTCTCTGAGGCCCTCCCTTGTCTGGATCTAGGAAAGATTGAGTCTGACATCTTTAAATATCCAAAAGAAACATTTAGAGCTCTCATATCTGAAGGCTGCTACCTGTTAAGTTTATCTACATAACAAGACCATCTTTGCCAGCCAGGCCTCCTCTTCTCCCCTTCCCATAACCTGGCCATGTGTTTGAGTTCTTATATTTTGTATGACTTGCATGCACGGTATTAGATGTGTATGCTTTTTCTCCTATGTTAAAAGAAAAATGTTAGAAAAATTAAATTTAACAAAATTTAATTGAGTAAAGAACAATTTGCAAATCAAGCAGCCTATACCCTGAGCCAGAATAGGTTTAGAGAGACTCCCATGCTATCCTGTGGTCGGAGAGGATTTATGGACAGAAAAGTGCTGTAAATGAAACAGAAGTGAGGTACAGAAACAGCTGGATTGGTTACAGCTCAGTGTTTTTCTTATTTGAACAGTTGGTGGCCTGTGATTGGCCAATAGTTGGTGATTGGTACAACAGTCGGTTACAGCCTGTTTTCATATAATTTACAGGTCACTGTATATGGAGAAACCTTTATGTCATACTTACAAGGAGGCAGCTTTGGGTTAAACTTAATTTAATACTTATTAATTTGCCTTTTGCCAGTTGACTTTTCAGTGAATCTTCAGAGGGCAAAGGGGAAGTTTTCCCTTGGTCCCTACAACAAAGATGGGCAAAATGGCAACTCTTACCATTATAAAATTTTAACTAAGTATGTAAACTTAATTTTTCTTAAAATAAATAACAAAATCTCATCCTAATATGTATCTTGTGTTTTAAAAATATCTATTTTATTCTTTCTCTGCCTCATCTAATTAATGGCTGCTGGGTATTGTAAGCAGGTCAGGTATATTCTTCAAGTATTTTATGCACAATAGAGGTTGAGATGATGTTTTTAATCTAAGATAACAAAGAGGATTATTACTTAATAATTGGACCGACTTTTGCATATTTGGGCAAATTTAAGAGCTGAAAAATCAGGTTCAGGAAGGGAGAATTTTGAATTACCAAAATTTTCCCAGTAATTTGTTAACAATTATTTTTCATTCAGCAATTATTTTTGAGATGCTAAGAATGTAATAAAATAAAATCTTCATGATTGCCAGGAGCAGAATGAATTACAACTATAATCTCATTGTCACTTAAGAGTAGGGAATTATAATACTCTAATGCTGTCTATGGGATGTGTGAGGTGGACACTTCCATATGATGAGGAGTGTTTTGTATAAATGATTGACTGAGTCCTATATCTGATGTGTGACTGGAACAGCCTGGAAGTCACACATACCCCAAACTGGGTAGCACACGAATGTACAGTTGCATCCATCTGTGTCTTTTTGACTACCTCTGTTATTAGTCCCCTGATGGCTCACCATCCATGGGAAAATGAGGCAGCTCAGAAATGAACTCATTTGCTCTCTTATGCATCTAATAAGAGTGGTGATAACTACAGACTTCAATCTGTAGTCCCCTGTAGAGTAATTCTCATTTTTCTAACCTGTCATCAGATAACATTAATGTCTCAGTGAAAAACAATTTTCTTTCCAAATCGTCTTTCAGGTAGCTGAAACTAAGAATCAGGCCACTTATTTGTCTGATTTTCTTAACCAGAGATAATAAGCTTGTAAGGAAAATAAAGTTTGGTAATTATACATATCAAATGTCTAGCATGTTCTCTGGACTCTGGAAAGGTAAATTATACGTTATTATACAAACATACAATAGGCAGAATTTCTCAATTACTGTGTAATGAACATTCTGAGAGCAAGGCAGAAGAATATGAAATTGTAATGACAATATCTTAATACACGACATTCTGCTGTCTTTACATTTTTTCTTTTTCTTTTTTAATTTTTGTTATTATTGTTATTTTGAGACAGGATCTCCCTCTGTCATCCAGACTGGAGTGCAGTTACACAATCTTGGCTCACTGCAACTTTGGCCTCCTGGGCTCAAGTGATCCTCCCCCCTCAGCCTCCATTCTGGTGTCTTTAATTGAACCTCTAAAACAAACTTAAAATTCTCTACTATTCCCACCCCCACAAATATTATGTGATAAGTATTTTACAATCACTTCTATTTCAGAGGAATTCTAAATATTCCTGCACTGGAATGTTACAGCAATATCTTAGATTAATTATTCAAAATCTTTCAGCAATCACAAGATTTTATTCATAATCACCAATAAACCATATACAATTAATATTGATGACATATGCAATGTAGCTTATATTGTGGAGATAAGTTTATCTAGTGATGGCATGAGATGGTCACCATCCTGGTTTTAAGTTTTGCTAAAGGTCAGGTGGCAAGTCAGGAGTGTTCATCACAAACAGAAATATCTCAGTAATGAATTGAATTTTAAACCTTTGAATGATGATACATACATACACGACCTGAATTTCTTAAGCCTTTCAGCAAGTATAAATCAAAGCACATTAAATGTTTAGGCTTAAAAATTCAGCTCAGCCTCAAGTTGGGCTTTGTGGTTGATTATCCTTTTCCAAACTGTTCAAAGACATCATCAATCAGATTTGAGAATCCTGGAATGAGTATTAAACTCAGCACATGAGTGGATTAGAGTCCAGCTATGAGAAGAAATGTATATTTTGATTTATTTCATTAGGATTGCTTTCTGAAGACATTATAGATCGCAACACTGTTTTCTTGCATTACCATGATGAGATCATTGTACAGAAGTGGTGCTAATGTCTGTATTTAACAGAGAACATTTGCAATGATAGATCGAAACCAAAACATGAAATCTGCAAATCAATATGTTTCTGGTTATTTCTAAGTGTTGCACACATTTGCTGGAGACTGAATCTACTTTCAGCCAAGGAAAATATATTACCAAGAACATCCTGAGAATTAAATTATAAATGTCTGTTATAGATTTTCAATGTTTCACAATCATGGTCTGGTGAATAGTTACTTCCTATGGCTTTCGCCCATTGCAGTCTACATTTGTTTTCTTTCCCAATAAGGCAGGTAACTATGAAATGGAAAGTAGTAACTATGATTATGTTTTTTTTTTCTTTTTGTATCTTGTGCTTTTTACATTGCTCTTGATGTCTTAATAGAAACATGCCTTAGTATGGCGATATCATTGTCAGTCATTTTATAAACTGCTGATACTAGAATCAGGTCAAAAAGCTAGAAAAGCAGTAACAAATATTTTGGATAGCTGAGCTTTTTCATCCTGTTTAATCTTGTAAAGTTTATCAGCCTTCTGGAAGGTCTTGATCTGGTCCCTAGTGTTATGATAGATCCTTGACATCTATTAAATTCTGTTAAACGATGCACCCTGAAGGATGTGGGAAGCATTGACATTAGAGTAAACAAGTAATTGTCTAAAATTTAGGCCAATGCTAGTAATCACAATAATAAACAACTGAGCCGGGCACAGTGACTCACGCCTGTAATTCCAGCAACTTGGGGGACCAAGGTCGATGGATCGCCTGAGGCCAGGAGTTGGAGACCAGCCTTGCCAACATGATCAAACCTTGTCTCTACTAAAAATACAAAAAAATTAGCTGGGCGTAGTGGTGGGCACCTATAATCCTAGCTACTTGGGAGGCTGAGGCAGGAGAATCACTTTAACCCAGGAGGTGGAGGTTTGCAGTGAGCTGAGATCGCACCATTGTACTCCAGCCTGGGTTATAAAAGCAAAACTTCATCTTGGAAAATAAATAAACAACTGATGGTATTTGAACTTTTACTATATGATATACCAGACTGAAATACTTGTTTAACATGGATGATCTTATTCAGTTCTTATGATCTGCACAAACTTATTGACATAATTTAGAAGTTGGAAAACTGAGGCTAAGGGAAGCAATGTCTCTCCCAAAGTAGTATGACTGCTAAAAGTCAATATTAGGATAGACTGAAGCAGGTGGATTACAAGGCCAGGAGATCAAGACGATCTTGGCCAACATGGCGAAAGCCTGTCTCTACTAAAAATACAAAAATTATCTGGGTGTGGTGGCACATGCCTGTAGTCCCAACTACTCAGGAGGCTGAGGCAGGAGAATCGTTTGAACCTGGGAGGCAGAGATTGCAGTGAGCCGAGATCATGCCACTGCACTCTAGTCTGGCAACACAGCGAGACTCCATCTCAAAAAAAAAAAAAAAAAAAAAAAAGAAAAGAAGAAGAGCCAATATTAGGATTTGATTGTAAGCGTCTACCTCCAGGAATTTGCACTTGTAATCTCCACTGTGCAAAGGCCAGCTGTCTGTGTGTCTATGTTAGAGGCATGTGAAAATGCCATGCGATGGTTTACCAAAAATGTTCTGGTCTCAACCAAAGCACCTGGGACAAATCTGGCAGCCTAGTGCCCTGGTTGGATGGGTAAGGATGCAATAGAAAAAAAAAAAGAGAGAAAAGTATTTTTTCTTATCTATATTAATTAGACTACCAAGGACCCTGACTTGTAGTACAGATAAATGGTACTCAAACTGGAAATGCTTAAAATTCTTTGGCAATCATTTAAAAATTGTGAAGAATATTTTTTCACTTTCCTCTAAGGGCCATTTGTTCTCACATTTTAGTATGTTAATTCAATAGAGTTGTTGGCATAAACAAAGGCGATTGATGTTATAGGCTAGTTCTAACACTGTCTCATTCATAAGAATATTAAATTATTTTAGGCAAAGTGGCTGTGTCAAACTGAATAGAAATAAAAGGAAAGTTGTAATTAGACTATGTTAAAATATAACCTCCAAGGATATTAAGTATGCAAGAGCTCATCCATGAAAAATTAGACTGCAAGAGATTATACCATGTATTAGGTTATTTTGTAAGATATCAAATTACCTCTCATGAATAAATACGACTAATAATGGTAACTCTATAATTTAATGCTATAATATTAAAAATACTTTTTGACTAAAAACCCAAACTAGTTATGTATTTGATCCTTATTTTATTACCAAATACTAAGTTTACAGGAGTTAAATGAATAATTTCTCCTAACTTTACCAAACTTTGAGAGATGCTACATTTTAAATGCTATTTACAACATATTTTAATAAATACTAGTTAAATGACTACTGAGATTTAAATTTTAAATGGAAATAATAACACAAATTTTTAAATTATATCAAGTAGCCTGACAGAGTACAATGAGGGTTTTTCTTATGTGTCAGGTGTTTTGCTTGGTCCTGAGGTTATATGACAAAATAAGGAAAGATAAAACAATTGCAAAGAGTTATTAATATTTTTAAAAATTACCGTTTAGTGTTGCTAACTGTGAAAAAAGTGAATCAAATATAATGACATCCCTGTCTCACTGATGTGAAGAAATAGGGGGAAATAGGCTAAGGTAAAGAAAGTCTATGGGGGTGGAAGTGTACCTAAGAGAAGGTGTGACCATTAGATTCTGGGTATCAGATAGCCTGGGTGCTGGTTTGCTTTGAATTTCTCTTTCCAGGTTTTTCTCATCCTCTTTCCCATCTCGCTTTTTCCCCATACTCATCTGCTTTGTCATTTCACTTACTTATACTATCAGAGGTGTTTGAACCAGAGCAATTCCACCTTGAATAGAGGCTCGATAAAATAAAGCATTCTAAGTTACAAGATGAGATTGGAGGTTGGAACAAGATAGACACAGGTCAAACAGACCTTGCTGATAAAGCAGGTCTCAATAAAGAAGCTGCCCAAAACCCACCATAACCAAGATGCTGACCAGAGTGATCTCTGGTCGTCCTCACTGCTACATTCCCACCAGTGCCGTGACGGTTTACAAATGCCATGGCAGTGTCAGGAAGTTGCCCTATATGGCCTACAAAGGGGAAGCATGAATAATCTACCCCTTGCTTAGTATATAATCAAGAAATAACCATAAAAATAACCCTCTGAGCTACTCTGTCTATGGAGTAGCCATTCTTTTATTCCTTTATATTCATAATAAACTTGCTTTCACTTTACGAACTCGCCCTGAATTCTTTCTTGCATGAGATCCAAGAACCCTTTCCTGGGATCTGGATCAGAACGCCTTTCCAGTAACAATACCATTTGCAGAAAATTCTTAGTAGTGAGGGCACCAAATGAATACTTCCCCTTTGCCATCTGACGGTTGACTGAAAATCATTGACAAGAGGCAGATTCAAGAGCGAAAAGGCATACAGATTTACTTGGTCGTGGTTTTATGTGACATGGGAGTCTTTAGAATGAAGACCCAAAGATACAGGGGAAAATGTACATTTTTATGCATGGGTTCAACAACATATGGACAGTCATGTAGAAATGTTTTGGGACAAAAGTGAAACAATCCTGACAGGGTTGACAAAAATTGAATGTCAGTTTCTTGACTGAAATATAGTTATAATTAAGCACAAATCAGGCTGCATTCTGGACTGTTTCCTTGTTGCTAAAGGTAGCACCAGATACTGACCTTTTCCATCCCCATTGTTCCTACAGATAGGAGTTCTGACATTAGAGTCATAAGAATGATTAAGAATTGATTTGCATCCCCATTGTTTCTACAGACAGGATTCTGACACTGTTTAAGGGTCATTTGAGATGTTTTTCAGAACTCCAAACTTCCACACTTAGTTTGAAGACTCCCACAGAAGAACAGGACCAGCATGTAGATACAGCTTCTTCCCCTCCCTGTTCCATGACTTCACCCTGCTGTCTTCAACCATAAGTGATCTCTGAGCTCCACACTTCAGCTCACTCCAAAATCCCTAAAATTGTAATCCCAAATTCCTCAGGGAGGTGGATTTAAGGTTTCCTCCTATCTCCTCATTCAATGGCCCTACTATTAAACCTCTTTCTCTGCTGCAACCTGATGTCCTGATGTATTGACTTGCCATGGGTATAGGGCAACAAACCTATTTGGGTCAAAAAAAGGTTGTAACTGACTTAGTGGAGATATCTAGCAATAGCCGTCTGTCTAGATTCCTCTTGGCCTCTCTGCATATTCACTCCTCCTGTCTGAGCATGAAACATAACCCTCTCTGGAATAGGGATCTTACGACTATAATGAAATGAGGTAGGTCAGATAATTTCTGTATGGCCAGGTTTTACACAGGAAGGAAGGGAGGAAAATTAGAGTAATATTTTTAGGATTTATAACTGGCTTGGGGGAAAAGGGGTTCTAGTTTTGAAGACTAGCCTCAGGGGAGGATGAGGGGCCAGAGACAGGAGGTCAGGGGAAGGTCAGAGAGAGTTGCTTCGGAGGACTTCATTATGTGGTATCATTTTCTCAGACCCTACATTAGCTAAAGAAACCTTTGAATAAGTTTTCTAGTAACAAAACTATGCCACGAACTTCTCGGCCCAAGGATGAACAGATAAAAATGCTGGCATTCTGCCTTTCCTTTACTATAGTTAAGCCTATTGGGAAAATACACATAACAGCAAATAATCCAAATGCAGCAAGGCATCCAGCCCACTGTTTATAGAATGAAGTAATAACTGAGAAGGAAAATAAGCTAAATCAGTCAGGGTTAGCTCAAAAGTTTTTCACAAAAAACCAAGTATTTAATCTGATGATTAAAAGTTTTGTAGGTACTTGCTAGAAAGTCTAGCATAAATCAGCCAGCCTAAGTTAAGAGAAATAGTGAGAAAAATGAATGGGGATAGTAGACAGCATAAAATATTGGGAAATTCAAAGTTTAGTATTCCCAGAGTATGAAGCTGCATGGTAGTTGGATTTAGCAGTGGAAGGAGTTTAGTCTATGGGATTACACAGAATTATTCCTATGGAGAGTGCTGTAAAAATCCAGCTGCCAGCTTCTTGCCATTGTTCAAACTTCAGCGCTGTGTTTATAATTGCCAAAGGGCACATTTACCGGGAATTTCAATTATCACACATCCGCAGAATGATGTTGTAATTTCTCCTAAATCTGCTCCTTCTCTTGTGTTAGAAACATTTCTTTAAAACCACACTACAGGGCCGAGTGTGGTGGCTCATGCCTGTAATCCCAGCACTTTGGGAGGCTAAGGCAAATGGATCACTTGAGGTGAAGGGTTCAAGACCAGCCTGGCCAACATAGTGAAACTTGTCTCTACTAAAAATACAAAAAATCAGCCAGGTGTTGTGGTGCATGCCTGTAATCCTAGCTACTTGGGAGGCTGAGGCAAGAGAATTGCTTGAACCCAGGAGGCAGAGGTTGCAGTGAGCTGACTTTGCACCACTGCACTCTAGCCTGGGTTACAGAGCAAGAATCTGTCTCAAAAATGAAAACAAGAAAACCCCTAGCTACATACAACTTTGAGTCACTCATGTTTGAAGTGTGTTGTCTAATATACCACCAGGAAGGCTAAATTATAGAAAGAAGAGTTTTATTGGCAATATTAGTTCGCAAGCCAGGAAGAGAAAGTCTCCAGCATGGCCCGAGGAACCCTCTCTTTGAAGAAGGAAAGGGCAGTTTGGGTTTTATGCCTCACATCACCTGTGTCACACAATGGATTCATAAATATTCAGCACTTTTAGGGGAAAAGATACATGTATTTATGAGAGGAGTCAAGAACATGTGCAATGGGTAAACATATATGTAACAGACATCCCATATTCACTGCGTAGCAGGGTTTTAACATTAAAATGAAGTCGAATTTAGTTCTTTACATCAAAAGGTGATCTGTAGGACACAAAGTTTGTGTGCAGGCTCTTTAAGCTGGCTGAATCTGGATCAAGGTCTGTAGTTGCTTTTCAGAAAAAAAAAAAAAAAAAAAAGTCTGTAAGACTGGTCCTTTGTCCAATCAGAGTAGTAATGGTTTGGGTTGTAAATCTAAGTTAGGATGGGTCTGATAATTTGCCCGATAGATCCTGTTGTTAGGGAGTCTAGCAATAGTGTGGTTTATCTTATAGCCATAGGAATGTAGGAAGTTGCCATGACAGCTGAGTCCTGAATAACTACACAAGTAGGTAACTTTTGATTTCTTAACCTTAGAGTCCATCTTGGTCAATATGGGGGTATCTATTTTGGTCTCTCAGCTCACAAGTGTCAGAGTCATATTGATAGGCTCTACCTCCCCAAGCCTACCTGTATTACTAGTAGCCTGAGATATTGTGAAATACAGCCATCCCTTGGTATCCCTGGGGGGCTTGGTTCCAGGATGCCCTGCAGATACCAAAATCCAGGAATGCTCAAGTCTTGTAGATACAGTGCTGTGGTATTTGCATATAAACTATGCACATCTTCCTGTATGCTTTAAATCATCTCTTTAAATCATCCTCCTGTATACTTTAAATTATCATTGTAATAACTAATATGATGCAAATACTATGTAAATATTTGTTATACTGTATTGTTTAGGAATTAATGACCAGAAAAAATGCCCATACATGTAGTATAAGTTCAGTACAGATGCAACCATCCTTTTTTTTCCCCCAAATATTTTTGATCCAAAATTGGTTGAATCCACAGATATGGAACCCATGATACTGAGGGCTGACTGCATATATTATGGATTTGATCCACAATTCCTGGCTTGGAGGTCCTAAAACCTTTGTATCACTTAAGTGACTAGAGCAATAGGAGTATGCTTTATTTGAATATTTGGCCTCTTGTCCTGGATTGTGGTACAGCTCTGGAGTGATAAAGGTGAAAGAGGAGTGTATTTTGTTATTCCTGACAGAACCAATGATGTGGTTAAAAGATTGGAGCTTTCAACCCTACCTCCGTCTCCAGGGAGAAAAGAAGGACTGAAAGGTGAGTTGATCACCAGTGGCCAATGATTTAATCAATTATGCCTGCATAATGAAGCCTCCAAAAACCCAAAGAACTGGGTATAGTGAGCTTCCAGGTCAATGAATAAGGTCATATCCACTCTGGGACAGAGCTTTTGTGCTCAGGACTTACCCAGACCCCACCCTGTGTATGCCTTCATCTCGATGTTCATTTGTAGCGTTTAAAATAGCCTTTGTAATATATGGGTAGACATAAGTAAAGTGTTTCCTCGAACTCTAGTAAACCTAGTAAGGGAAGCCTTCTTACCAGAGTGTACCAAATTTAAATAAACAATTGAAGATTTTATGTATAATGTATAGACATAAATTTTTTTTGTTTTAAATATTAGGACTTAATTTCAGACCAAGAATTAGAAGATCCAGAGATCACAAATTAATTAATAAAGTTTAAGAATGAATTTAGCTTTCCATTTATGGTAGCATTAACAGAGTCCAATAAATTTAGAAACAATATTATCTAGATATTAAGAAATAGAGCAGTATCAGATGTGATATCTAGTAAAGTGTTTACTAAAGTTTTTTGAGACACTCTAGTAAATTTAATTGAATTCCAGGCAGGGTGGTGGGATCTCTGATTTATAGCCAGCTGGTCAGAAGCACAGGTCATGATCTGAGGGTAGCGATTGGCATCTGAAGTGGGGAGCAGTCTTGTGGGACTGAGCCCTCAACTTGTGGGATCTGACGCTATTTTTAGGTAGATATGTCAGAACTGAATTACATTATAAGACACTCCACTGGTATCTACTGCTAAAGAAGTGCTTGGTGTGCTGGAAACACACACACACACACACACACACACACACACACACACACACACACACACACACACAGAGTCCTAGATGCATTCCGTGTTGTGTGGTATGTGTGAGTAGAGAGAAAACAATTTATTTTTTCTGTATTCAAATCGGCCATACCCAAAGACTCACATCGATTTATATTCTAGGACTTTCTGACCAAAACTACTGCAATGATAAATAGGATTGGACCAAGTCAAGGATTCCTCCATCACGCTCTTTGTAGTTCTTTAGCAGTTCTTTATATCTGGAAAGTTCTCATTGTCCATCACATTCCCTAATCCAATGCAGAATTCACAGATCTCATGAAACTTTTTTACAGGTTTTTAAAATGTGATATTCTTCTCTGAACACCCAGTGTAATTTAATATCTTCACATTTTAGGGGCTTCCTGTGTTCTGATACTGTTATATTTCAGAAACAGAAACATGCATAACTATAATTATAAGGTTTTAAAGAGAGATACTGAGACTCACCATTCACCTTGTTATTTCTAACAGTTTTTATCTTTGGTTGAATTAAAAATAAAAGGCACATGAACACAAACTACTAAATGTTAACTTATAAAATTTATATATATATATATATATATATATATATATATATATATATATAATTGTTTGGAAGAGCAAGGCAAGTTCTCTGCAAGAAACACTGGGATGCTGAAACATTATATTGATCTATTATAATGTTCCTAGCTACTTAGAGTGGCATGGCAGATTAAAGTTTCTTTGTAAATTGAGAGATCTGGGCCAGGCGTGGTGGCTCATGCCTGTAATCCCACCACTTTGGGAGGCTGAGACAGGTGGATCACTTGAGATCAGGAGTTCAAGACCAGCTGGGAAACATGGGCATGGTGGCGGATGCCTGTAATCCCAGCTACCCAGGAGGCTGAGGCAGGAGAATTGCTTGAACCTGGGAGGCAGAGGTTGCAGTGAGCTGAGATAGCACCACTACACTCCAGCCAGGGTGACAGAGTAAGACTTCATCTCAATTAAAAATGCACTACACATTGTGTATCTACTATGCATTTTCCCTTGGAAACTGATTTTTCCTCTCTCCTATTCAATCCAACTCAATACAGATTTCCATGACTCAATCTAATTTATTACCCGCTTCCTTTGGGTGAGCAAGAAAACTTTGGGAAAATTGTCTTCACAATAAATTATGAATATTAGCAAGATACCAACCATAGAGTTAGATATAACCTGAATCACGTCTGATCTCTATCTATTTCTTAATATCTAGATAATATTACTTCTAAATTTCTCAAGCTTTTTTAATGCTACCATGAATGGAGAGCTAAATTAATTTTTAAGATTTATTTATTATATTTGGATCTACCAACTCTTGTTTTTTTTGAGATGGAGCCTCACTCTGTTGCCCAGGCTGTAGTACAGTGGCACAATCTCGGCCCACTGCAACCTCTGCCTCTTGGGTTCCAGTGATTCTCCTGCCTCAGCCTCCTGAGGAGCTGGGATGCTACTTTGTCCATCTAACTTTTATATTTTTAGTAGAAATGGGGTTTCATCATGTTGGCCAGGCTGGCCTTGAACTCCTGACCTCAAGTGATCCACCCGCCTCGGCCTCCCAAAGTGCTGGGATTACAGGTGTGAGCTACCATGCCTGGCCTCCCAATTCTTGGTCTAAAATAGGTTTTATAATTTAAAATGAAAGGAAAAAATATTTTGTGTCTGTGTATCATATGTAATAAAATCCCGAATTGTCTATTTAAATTTTGTAAATCCTTGTAAGAAGGCTTTCTTTACTATGTTTTCTACCTTGCTTCAGAGATCAGAATGTAGTCTCCAAGAGCATGGTCTAGCATGGCATATACAACAAGTTCTACATGTTTTTTCTAGATTAATTAGTAATTGGTAAATAAATGATCAGTTTTACCCTTGAAAAGCAAGGTGTGTCATGACTTCAGATATTTAGGTATTTTGGTATTTGAGATGGATTACAGGGAAGAAGGTATTTACTGTGCCAAATTTATAACTATAAGAGTAACATTCCCTTCCTCCCACAAGTCAAGAACTCTGTAACTCTGTCACACACACAATGTTACTTCATCTCAAATCTTCCTGGGTTATTGATCAGTAAGGTCTTGGGTTTCTGCTTGAGAAATGGAGTTCCTGAAAGGAAAAATAACTCGCCCAAAGTCACTCAGAAAGTTAACTGCAAACTTGATATTCAAACTGAAAGCTCTATCCATTTTAGCACACTACCTCCATTCCTATGCTACAGCAAGCTGTATACTGGCCTATCATACTCTCTAGATTTCTTCCTATTACTTCCCTTCCTTATGACCAAATAGGGTAGTATCTCTTAATCAATTCTACTGTGCTAGGGTCTCCTTATACTTTACTTTATTCCGTCAATATATTTTTTATTAGACACCTTCCTAAAAAGCTCTCAAATTTATCCACTTATCTTTGCTTCAATTATAGCTGTCATCTTATTCCAAACCACCATTAATTTTATCCGGAGGAATGTAATGGCCTCTTTATTGGTTTTATCAAAGGCCTCTGGACCATCTTTAATATTTTCACATCACCCTGCCTACCCTCATCCTCATCGGCATTAACCCATCAGTGGATTCCCATTGCTCTGAAAAGAAAAATATATGTATTTACAAGACCTGCAAGGCCACCACAAGCTTGGTCCTGTCTAACCCTCAAATCTAACCTCACATCAGTTTGTACTTTACTATAATTGACTTAATTTTTTAAGTCTTTTTAAATTCATTTTACATAAAATATTTGGGGGTATGTATGATTGGCTTTACAGTCACCATGATTCCAATGCTCAGGCCCTGGAATTAGCCTGAGTATAAATCCTAGTTTGGCTTACCTGGTGTGGGGGTTTGTCATCTTTAATTCCTTCTTTTTCTTCAATTTTATTATTATAAAGTGGGTGCTAATCATAGTAACTATATGATAAGGTATTTATGAAAATGAAATGAAATAATATAGAGAACATGCTTACTGCACTCAAGCTCTGTCACCCCCTTCATTGGGTTGAGATTTTTAAGGTAAACGACAGCACACATTATGTCTTGTGTTCATTACCGTGTATCACAAGTGCTTAGGATAGAACTGACATAGTATCTTGATAAATGCTTATTAAATGAGAGAATAAATGACTGGGTTTAAGTTATACAACAAAACTGGTAAGATTGTCTGAGCTGAGCCCCTTCATCTGCCAAGTAAATGCCTGATATTTTTTGAAGACCCAGCATGTAGCTTATTGCCTCTTTGAAATCCTTCTGTGTTCTCTGGGGTACTGAAGAACTCCTGCTGAGATAACTCCACCTACCTTATGCAAAATTCTATAATTACCTTTGTAACACTTCACATGTTAAATATTTTTCATAGATATTTCTCTTGAGATCAGAGTATTCAGGTCAAATGATGAATTAGAAAAAATTTCTTCTCTCTAAAGATTTACAAAGTAGTTGAAGAAGACATCTGTTTATTAACTCATTCATCCTGTGAAGTAGTGGGGACACTATGGTGTTTATTGTACTGGAGGAAAAAAAAAACAGAAAAATTAGCAAGTAAGTGCAATGATGGAGACAAATTAGGGATAAGTGACTTGTATAAAGAATACAGGAAAGGATTTTCTTTAGGTTAGAACAACTCTAATGAAGCAATGAGATTTAGCTGAAACTCACTGACAGGAATAAGGAGTCAGAGAGAGAAGTAATGATATGATTGTGGTCTCAAAGCATAGCAAGAAACTGACCCACTGAGGATACTTGATGCTTGCCGTAGGAATGAAAGAAGTAAGGTACGGTGAGGACGAGGGGAAAGGGGATAAAGAAAAGCAGCAAAGCATCTTTAGCATTATTTTAACTTTCCTCAATTTTTCTAAAAATCTAGAAGGTAACTATTATTTAGTACTGAATTCAATTTTATATCCTTCAATTGACATATTTTGAAACTCATCACCATCTCCTTGAACATCTGCATCACTTATTGGTAATATCAGTAACTTAGCAACTCTGGAACAAGGGATTCAATATGAATTAAATATGGGTTTGCTGTACTTAAACCCTTAGTTTTGTGATCTGTAAAAGCATTGCAACTGGCCAGGTGCAGTGGCTCATGCGTGTAATCCCAGCACTTTGGAACCTGAGGAGGAGAGGCAGATCACTTGAGGTTAGGAGTTCAAGGAGTTCAAGACCAGCCTGGGCGAGGGTGAAACCCCATCTCTACTAAAAATATAAAAAAATTAGCTCAGTGTGGTGGCGTGTGCCTGTAATTCCAGCTACTTGAGAGGCTGAGGCATGAGCATTGCTTGAACCCAGGAGACAGAGGCTGCAGTGAGCCGAGATCGCACCACTGCACTCCAGACTCCAGCCTAGGCAACAGAGGGAGACTCCTTCTAAAAAAAAAGAAAAGAAAACACCAAAACCAAAAAAATATTATGACTGTTGAATGAGTTGATTCCATTTAAGGCTTCTCTGTTTGTACGTTCAAAATATAAAAAGAGTTAACTAGACCAAGCCCCTGTTGGTCAACTTATTACTGCATGGCTCTCGGCTGACTTTTATCACCAGTTTTCCCTTCACCATGCTTGATCAATTTGAAGATTGACACAGAATGTTTTCTGGTGATCTGCTTTAGCATCTTTATTTTATTCTGGTGTCAATCAATATACTGACAGTTGGATCTCAAAAATTACTGTTTAGTTTATTGAAATTACAATTTTTAGTTTCTTATCCATAGTCAGAGATTTCTCAAGACTTTTGGATTTGTTTGCTCTCTTCTAAAGACTAGTGCCACTATTTTAAACCCCAGCTTTTTCTTTGCTCAAGAAATCTAGGAAGGAAATGGTAAGATGTTTTTGTTTTAATAATGAAAAGTCAAATTGGATCAATAGTCTAAATACTGCAAAGATGCCAATTCTCTGAAAATTTATCTACAGATCCTACCAGAATTTTCTTTATAGGTACCATTAAGCTCATCATAAAATTCATACAGGCAGGCAAAGAAACTCAAAAAGCCAAAACAAACGTGAAAAGAATATCGAAGCAGGAAAGGTTAAATAACTAATTTCAAGACTTACTATAAAGTTACAGAAATTAAACAGTGTAGGATTTGCCAAATAATAAGTATATGTAAACCCATAGAACAGAATAAGGATTTGTAGAGATTGACATGCACAAATATAGTCAATTGAATTTCGACAAGAAAGAATCACATATTGCATCTTTTTAAATATTAAGTTCTAGAACAGGCAAATTTAATGTGTGGGGGAAAAATCAAAATAATGGTTCCTTCTGTAGCCATGGGAGTGATGATTGACTTGAAAGAAACATGAGAAACATTCTTAGACAATGTTAAGGTACTATTTTTTGATAAGAGTTTGGGTTACACAGGTGAATGTGTGTCAAAATTCAGTAAATGTGTAATAAGAACTGTAAATTTTGTCGTATTTAAATTTTACAACAAATAAAAATAACCATAAACTCAAAAGAGCAATATATTTTAAACAATTGGCAAAATTGTCTAAGATGAAAATTTGTAAGAACAAAGCACTGCTGAACACACAGGCAAAATTCACAGTAATTTCTTGGACTAGAGACCTCCTTACTTAGGAGATGTTATTGATATCTCTAACAGATTTTTTTTTTCAGTTAGAAATTTCATATAGATAATGTGATATGGAGAAAATATTGAAGCAGGCCTTTATTTTTTTTTTTTTTTTTTTTTTTTTTTTTTTTTTTTTTTTTTTTTTTTTTTTTTTTTTTTTTTTTTTTTTTTTTTTTTT